>NC_050580.1:15035516-15268016 GCF_011100635.1 Trichosurus vulpecula | reverse complement strand
TTCAGATCACTGGATGATGCCCTTTGTCCTATACCCTTGAGGCTTAAGGGAAAGGAGAAACATCATGGTTGTAATTTTTCGTAACTCCTTATAGAGTCTGATCTATAATCAGTTTTCAAAATAGAATAAAACACCTCTGTTCCAAATCACAGAAATAAAAAGGGGTCAGGAAGAAGCCCACCTCATCAGTAGGGACTGAAGGGGGTTACTGCCCCTTTGCTCTTGCCCAGCCTTGGCTCAAAATACTGTAACAGGAATTTTATGAAAAGAAATACTACAAGGAAATTCATAAAGACTTAAAATAAGAGCTTAAATTTAGCCCTCACTTTCTAACCTCTTTTCTAGTAGAAAGAACAGTGCATTTGGAGTCAGGCCCTGGGCTCAGAATTGAGCTCGGTCACTTCCCAGCTGTGTGACCTCCAGCAAATGATTTAACCTCCTTAGGCCAGCTTCCTAATGATAGGGGTGGACAAGCTGACCTTCAGAGTCCCTCCAGGCTCTAAATTTCTAAATTTATGATCTTAAATCCTAACAAAAGCACCAGCTGACCTTTATCTGGTGTTTAAACAATCAGAAGCCCTTTACACCCTTTAACTCCTCTGACTCCCAGGGCTGCTATATCAGCTCTGACTATCCCCAGATAAGAACTGAGAGCATAAAGTGACTGCCCAAGGTCTCACCCTAATGAACAGCAGAGATAGCATTCAAACTTTGGCTAGCTCTCTCTGTGATGGCATCATGGGCTCTTTATTTGTTAGATGATTGTGTGACCCTGTGCAAGTCACTTACCCTCTTATTGCTTCAGGAACCTCTCTAAGATTAGAAATTACAAAGTAGATGCACATCTGCATTAATAGAAGGAGTTTGCTCACTGAGAGTTCATTATACTGCTGAAATCACAGGACTGTTTTAGGATGGAAAATGGAATCACTATCTATGTGCTTATCTGTGATATATTGTTTCTCTTGCTAGAATTTAAGTTCTGTGAAGTAAGACCTATTTATTTTTTTAATGTCTTAACTTGGCATATATACAGTAGGTGCTTAATAAGTGCTCAAAGAACTGAATTGTCTCATTTTTGCCTCACAACAACACTTTAAGGTAGTAATGACTTATTATTCTCACTATTCAAATGAGGCATCTGCAGATGAGAGACTGTGTCATGCCCATCATCACCCAGTAAGCCTCAGAGGGGGATGAGAACGCAGATCTTCCTGCTCCAGGTCCCACCTTCTGTCTATAACACTCCACTTGCTGCCTCTCCTCTTTCCATCTTATATTCTCACCTCAATCCTTGATTCATGAGAGGTGAGTGGGAAAGAACACATGTGCCTTAAGTGAAATGTATACACCAGGCAGGCAGTCCTTGAACATTCCTGGGTCAAGGTCTTTCTACAACCCAGACTAGAACACTACCTGCTCCATTGATTCCAGAGAAAGCACAAAACAAGAACAACTTAGAAGAAAGAAAAGCAGAGTGGAGATGGAGAATAAATGACCAGATTACAAAGTTCTTTAATACAGATGGCCTGCAAACCCTTGGAGATGTTTCTAAAGCCATGTTGGCATGCAAGAAACTCAGGCTCAGCCAGACCTTGTTTGTTCCCTTCTGCCAAGACTTACAAACTATGGCCTGTTTCAATATGCCCATTCTGAAAGCACAGAATGGCGGAAGACCTGGGAAATATTGAATTAGGTCAAGCATTCACAGCCAGCCAACAATAGAGAGGTGGCATCTAACATATACTAATCAGCTTGGGTATTGCTTTGGTTTGGAGTTTGCCTTCCCTCCAAAGTGCTCATAGGGAGGTGCTACAGTATGCATCTCTGGGAAATGAAGCTGGGTTAAACACACAGTCCACATTGTTTATGCTGAGAAACCCTGGGATGCTCCTGAAAATGGAGCCCCATGCCTAGCAAGGAGGACAGGTTCCATATCTTTGGAGCCAACCTCCAAGCTCAGCTTCCTGATACGTTGGACAAGTCCCTTCCCACAGTTCAGTCTCACTTTCTTTGCCTATTAAATAAGGGGGTTGGATTGACTCAGTGATCTATAAAGCTACTTCCACTTGTCAGTCTACGATCCCTTGAGACAGAACAGATTGCACATTTGTCTAAAATCCAGGGGGATTCGAATAGAAGATCCTTTCCAAAATAAAATGCAAATGCTAGCTTGCATTGGAGAAGTTGGGGCTGGAGAAATCAGTTGTTGCATTCATTACTCTGATATATATATATATTTTTCTCTCTCAAGTTTATTTGAAAGCCTCCTTACTTTTTAGATTAAAAAAAATGTTCCAGATAATCATTCTGCCAGCTATATATCCTCAAGGGCTGACCCTCATGAACAGGTTTCCTCTTGCAGTCAGATCTGTACAAACATTTGCAACTGCAAAGCCCCATGATTTCCTAGAGTATAAAGTATGTGCAGCAGCCGGTCCTCCTCCTCCTCACCAAAGTCAGAGGAATAAGCCGAGCCACCTTGCTTGCCTCAAATGTCTTTTGCAGCATTCAGCCTCATTGCTACCAAGCTGTCCTGCCCAATTTCAAATAGTTGGCATGTCCCTGATCATCTCAATTTTTACATAGGATAGGCTGGTGTCCAGGCCTTCTATTGTTCATTTCAGTAAACCTTTATTAAGTGACAAATGGTATCATATCCAAAGCCCATATAAATGCCAGTTCTCATTATGATCAGGTCCACAATAAAAGCTAAATCATTGTAGGATTGCCACATTCTCTATTGCATGGATCATATTATATCATATCAGGTAATATGTTAAATGTGGGAGATGGAAGAGCCACTTTCCCCAAAGGATCACAGATTTTGAGCTGGAAGGAACCTTTTAGGTCATCCAGTTCAATTTTTCATTGGACACAAGGACACTGAGACTCATCGATATTCAGTGACTTGCCCAAGGTGTCATAGGCAGGACTTGGAAGATTTACAATTCAAATTCATCTCCTCTGACTCTAACTTTGGGGTTCTTTTCTTTCCACAGTCTATTACATCCAATTACCTTGGTGTCTTCTCTTACTAGACTGATTTCCTTTTTAACTATGCTGAGTTTAATTGACATGAATCCCTCAGATATTAGTTTACTCATTAAGTTCTGTGGCCAGACACACACCCCCAAGATTGTTTTTTCATTCCCTTCCTCCCCAAATATGGCCAATCACCTTCTCACTGCTCAGAGCTGACTAATTCCTCATCTCTGTTGTCAGAAAAGCAATCTCCCATTGAATCAGGATTGAGCCCAAGATTTGCTTCTGACTGGTAAAGCTGACTTTCTGTTATTGTAAAGGCCATTGGGGTCATCCAAGAGGGAAAATGGGTGGGGGTAGTCTTTGAGAAATTGGAATCAGGAAGGTGCTGAGCACCCTGAGCTTGAACGTTCCCATTGGTTTTAGATGCAATATCCTGATTAAATTTGTTTAAGTTGATTGCTGATTTTAAGATAAATTTTAGAAGGATTGACTCCAAAGATTAAATGTGGATTTTCCAAATTGCCCACGGGAAGACTTTTTCCAAATCCCAGGCCTTGGAGAGCAGTCAGGGCTCTTGGTTAATGGACTTTGTCTGGCCTGAGTTTGCCCCCATTGGTGAGATCATTCCATGATTTCTCAGTCCTTCTTATCTGAGTTGTTGCTCAGATCTGGGGCTCTGGCGATTGCTTTGTGGCTTTATGTCAGTGAACTTTTCCCTCCTATTTACAAGAATTACTCAGCACTGTGAGAACAGCTTACCAGCTAAATCTCCAGCTGGTTTCACTGAATATTTCTTTTTAAAAATGAAATGAAATCTACTGTCAAAGATGGGGCTGGAAAGAGGTAGGACTAAAATGTCCAGTGAAAAGTAGGTTTTTGTTTGCATGTTTTTTTAAAGAAATCCAGGCACCGTTGTCAGTCTCCTTGTAAAGACAGAAATCAGACTCTGCAGTGTCACCTGGGGATGTGGATGGCTAAACAGATACAGCTGCAGACCCACTTAACGTATCTTGTATTTGTGGTTGCAAAAGACTCTTCCATACAGGCCTTCATCTCCTTCCTCATTCTCTCCAGGGAGATGAGATATTAGCTTCTGGTTGGTTTCTCTTTCTCCAGTCTCCCTCCCTCCTTTCACATATCTGGCAAAATAATTTTTGTAAGGAATAGTAGATACAACTATCAGATTAACAATTTTCAATGACTCTCTGTTGCCTTTAGGACAAAATTCAAACTCCGAAGACTGGCATTTACCACCCTCCATTTCTGGTGCTCAGCTACCTATCCAGCCTCACTGCATAGCTCTTTTTGTAGTTTTATCAGTTGATTGTCATTGAGAAACCACCTCCCTACATTTTCACAAGCTTCTGTTTTCTCCCCAACCTATGCCCTTCCCCCTTCCTCGGCCAGTAATACACTCACTCCCTGCTCATTCCAGCCCCTCAAAATCCTTAGTTTGTTCCAAGGCTCATGTCACATCTTCCATGAAGCCTTTCCATTTAAGGCTGTCTCCTCCCCCAAATGACCTTTTGTTTACTTATCTGTGGCCAGAAAGATTTCTTTTCTAAGATTACTACATATGTATGTATGTACGTGTGTATCTATCTATCTCCAGTTACTACTGTCTACCTACTATCTCTGTATCTTGCTGAAATCTGTTCATGTTCAGGATGCCTCCCTTATCTGATTGTGAGATCTTTGAGGGCAGAGGCTGAGTTTTTGCCCTTCTCTGTAGCCCCAGTGCTTAGGACAGTGACTGGCACATACAGAACACTTAACAAATATGAGTTGAGTGTTTATATGTTGAATACCTCCACTCCCACATCAAATAGGAGACAGGGAGGCATTTTCTTTCATTAACTTTTCATCCTCAATGCCTGGCACAGGGACTCATCCATAGCAGGCACTTGATAAATGTATTTGGAATTGAAACAGAAACCACATTTAAGCAACAAATGGATATGGTAGCAAGGACAGGCATTATCATTCCCATTTTACAGATTAAAAAAATGCTCTGAGAGGCATCATTGGTTAATGGAAAGAGCATTAAACTTGGAAATCAGAGGACTAGGATTCAAAACCTGTCCTACTTACTGTCTGAATAGGAGCATGAACAAACTACCATCTCTTTGGGCCACAGTTTCCTTATCTGTAAACAGTGAAGAGGCTCCTCTGCACTCTAGGGCCATTTTTCTTTTGCCTTTGCTAAGTTAATATAACTATGAAGTGACTGAACCAATATTTGAACCTGTATTTTCTGACCCAGAGTTCTTTCTAGTATACCACCTTGATCTCAAAAAACAGTAAAATGAAGCAAGCAAACAAACAAAAGACCTGTTCATTGGTCTATACATGTAGTCACTGCATAGAGATGATATATTCTTGACAAGTCTCCTTCATTATGCCAAATTTCTTCATAGTAAGCATGCATCCTGGGTTTTCTGGGACAGTCTCTTTTCCAGATAAAAAAATGGACTTTTACTCCAACTTTGCAACATGAATGTGCTTTATCACAGCACACATCCAGGGTTTTGGTCCAGAAGACATGACCACAGTAAAGTTTTTGTCCACTTGAGCCCATGCTAACCTGTTGCAAGACATCCAGGTCCTTAGACACAGAGGAGTCCTTTGTCTCACAATTCTATTGTGTATTATTTTTATTCAGAATATCAGACATCCCCTGCAAATGGTCATATTGAGACATGACCCTATCTCCTTGGGATATTGGGAGATAATACTAGTGGTAGCACCTAACACTTATATAAGTTTCAAAAATTTATAAAGACATTTACCTACATTATCTCAATTGCTCCTCACAGCAATCCTAGGAGGCAGGTACTATGATTGTCTTCATTTTCTAGTGAAGAAAGCTGAGGTTAAAGTAATTCAGTGACTCAATAAAGGCCAGACATCTAGTAAGCATATGAGTTCAGATCCAAGCCCAGGTCCTCTTGATTCTAA
The DNA here is from genome assembly GCF_011100635.1 of Trichosurus vulpecula. Lineage (NCBI taxonomy): Eukaryota > Metazoa > Chordata > Mammalia > Diprotodontia > Phalangeridae > Trichosurus > Trichosurus vulpecula. The sequence continues at coordinate 15,262,070 of NC_050580.1, read as the reverse complement.
GGGAGCATTACCATTGAGGAGAGGGGCCAATGGTAATGATGTCCCACAAGCTAAACCCAAGACCTATGCCTGTGTACATGGCAGACACTGAAAACTACTCATTGAATAAGGGAATGAAGGAATGAGCAAATGCATGAGTGAAAATACCTTTTGCTCCACACTCTTCTCCCACTGGAGGAACTGGGTAAAGGGAGCATTGGGTTAGATTTTTAGAAAGTCATTCAAATGCTATGCCTTTCCCTCACGATGCAAGGTGATTTTTAACTTAAGCTATAGTAAGGTAACTTACTGAATTGAATGAACAACCTTAAATTACTTCTCAATATATATATTTTTAAGATAAAGGCAATAGCAAACTGGCTCATGAAGGAGAGAATAAGATCGATTTCTCTAATGAGAAAATTACTGAGGTGAGGAATAAAATTGAAAATTTGCAAGAATAAGTGAATGTTAATGTTACATTAACACAAATTGTTCCCCCCCCAAAGTGGATGGCTTGGGTTGAATTTCCCCAACGCTCTGCACAGAAAATTACTTTTGATGAAGAAAAAAAATGAAGATTACACCAGCACTTTCCAAACATATTAACTATGTTGTATAGTGATGGTTTTCTCCTAGGGTGGATATAACTCATCTTTGTTTTTAATATCAAGTTTGGTGACAGAATTCCTTAATAAATTATTTAGATTCTTCCTTCCCCTGGGATATTCCCTTGAAATCTTAAATATGAAAGCAACACTGGAAACATTTTCTGAATCCTGATCTTCTCATTTTCATTCCTACTCACCCCATAATTTCATTCTGACTCGGGCTGATCAAGTTAGACAAATGGCTATATAGAATGCATTCTATGATTCTTAAAAAAATCTAGGTGCTACTGAATATCCTTTTCTATTGAAAGTCATTTGTCTTTGTAAGGCTGAGAAAAAGGTTTCTTTATCCTAGGAAAATGGTTTTTACTTAGTTGATGAAAGCATGTACCAAGTAGAGAAAGCCCTCTATTATGTTGGTTTGGAGAATAGGCCTGGTTTTCATCTATTGGACCAATAACACTTCAGCACATTCAGGGGTTTGGAAATCACCAGTGAGTAAGGCTACTTCCATGGTGTATTCCCAGCAAAAGAAGTTTATGATGTGGTACATGGTCCCCAATCATTGTTGAGGCTGAGAAGTTCATTACTCTGTTTCCAGCCTGCCAGTAAGCTTCTCTAAACTTAGGCTGTTCATAGGATCACAGATTTAGTTGGAAGGGACCTTAGGAGCCATCAAGTCCAATCCCTCTCATTTTACAGATGAAGAACCTGTGGCTCAAAGAGAGGAAAGGACTTGGTCAGATTTGGTCAGTCTATCCCTATCCTAAAAGCCCTAAGCTGGTCAGTGTCAAAGAGCTAAATATCTCAGGTGGGATTTGAACCCAAGTTTTCCTGACTAAAATTCCAGTTCTCTATGTACTGCTCTACAATGGCTGGTTTTTGGATAGTAATTCAATGATGGTCCCATCAGTGAAACCATCTCAGCCTCTAGGACCTAATCGAATCTTTGAGGAACCAGAGACAATCTACATCATGGGGGTAGAATAGGAGGGGAATATAAATGTCATCACCCTCAACTAACGTTCCCATAGAGGCAGCCAGAGGATTGGCTCCAAGACTGGCCTTCAGGCATACACTCCTTGTGTCATCCTGGGCATCTACTGTCTTGCTGCGTTAGGCCACTTTCTAAGGCTGTAAGTTGCAGAGAAGGTCTATGCCTGCTTTGGGAGAAAGCATTTCCTGACCAGCAAGTGACCTATTCTGATAAGATCACGGGGCCAATCTCTATCCCTATCCTAAAGGCCCTAAGCTGAAAATTATCTGCACTTCATTAAAGGGTTTGGCTCAAAAAGGTAAGTGACCCAGGCTGGCCCCGTTTCCCCTTCTCCACTGCCACTGTAGTTCTTCTGCATCAGAAGATGTAGGTTAACCTAAGATTTATGAGAAGCTGTGGAATAAAGTGTCATGCTCTAACAACCGATGGACAATGGAGGATTTCCTGGTGAGCACACGCAGTCTCTAGTACATTAATCACCAAGGAGAAATTGCTCAGGAGTGGCAGTTTAAAATAATTAGTCAGAGAGAGAAATAAACAGACAAAGAAGCAGACCATCTATACAGCAAGAGTGAGTCGTTCTACTCTCCTGATATCTACACCATGTTAAGAGGCCTAGAGAATGGCCCTTGGGATGTTGAGTAGAGCCCCTAGGGATGGCTCAGGGTAGGGACATGGAAACAAGTTACAAAGGATGAGAAGGCATCCATGTCCTGTAATTTAGAATGAGCACCCACAGTGATGGCATCACAGATCTAACAGAGAGTGTCACATGCTCCATGAAATTTGGAGGTAGTTAAGTCTAGTGAACACAGTGGATTAGAAAATCACACTAATGGAGTGTGTATCTGATTAAGCAATGGAGATTATGGAAAGGGATAATAATGATTCCCATTTATAGTATGCTTTAATTTTCAAAGCAATTTAATGCATTAATTCATTTAAGCCTGGTAAGAACCCTGGGAAGTAGGTGTACTTTTCCTCTTCACATCCCTAGCTTCACCCAGAGGAAAATGACAGTTCTTGTCAGTGTGCTGCAGTAGAAAGAGCACTGACTGTAGTCAGAAGACCTCAGATAAAATGCCAACTCTGACAGCCTATGTCACCTTGGACAAGTCATTTAATTTCCATGGGCCCCAAATTCCTCTTCATAAAATGAGGCATTTGGACAAAGTGGTCTCTGATCTTCCTTTCTTCTCCAGATCTATGTCTTATGATCCCCACAGCCCTAGACTGCCCCCCCCCCAACAGGATGCAAACATGCCGTATTGGAGCATTGAGAGGAAAACTAGACATGAGAATAAGAAGGACCTGAAAACTTAGTCTATAAGACACTAGGTGAATGTTCAGTTTGGTCAGAACCTAAGGGGCCAGGTTCAACTGCACTTCTGTACCAGTTAGATCCATGGTGACTCAAGGGATTTGGGCTTAGAAATACAAACAGCAAAACCCAACTAGGTGAAGGAGGCAGGTTGTTTTGGTGATGTACTCAGTCTGTGAGTATGTTACCTACTCACTACACATGGGCAATGCACTGGCCAGGGGGGGAAATAGAGGAGGAGGGTAGGCGGGACACCCTGGAAAATTTTGTGGCCCCCTCGATGCTCCTGAGCTGCCCTCAGCCCCAGCCCCCAAAGCCTGTGATTTCAACCTAAACATTCTGCTGGTGATGCTGTATGACTTGGAGCTACAGGACTCACAATCTCTGGAGAATCAAAATGGTGGGTGACTTTAGAACAATGGGAAGATGCCTGCGGGACTTACTTGGGAGCATTGAAATGATAGACACCTTCTAAGGCATATGAGTGGAAAATGAAGAATAGCAAGTAGACAAGCATACTGGACTTCTAAAAGGACCCCAACATGTGGACTTTTTTCTTGGTTGACATTCCTTAGTGGGGGAAATGGAGTGTCTTTCCTCTTCTCCAAGTAGGGCAGTCTGGGAAACATTCCTGTCTTTTTGTAGGTTACACAAGTGAACACCATTGTCCAAAACAAATACAAACACACACATGCACACAAACTTTGATGTCTCCAGGATTGCAAACCCTGGGTGTAAAGTCCTACCCCGAGCCAGACCCTGCACCCTGAGCTATTCCTGACAATCTTATCTCTGAGGAAACATCACTGCCTTCTAGTCTTAAAGCACCAAGTCCTGAGGTAAAAACTTCTTACCGCTCTCTCCCCAGCCCCTCTTCCAGGATGATTTTGCTAACATCGGCCTCAGTCCTCATATTTGTGAACTGAGGTGTTACATTACGCAACTATCAGAATTCAGATTTGAGCAAGTTAATGATTTAAAAGCAAATTAGATTCTTAATGGGGAGAGGGGCTTCTTTTCTTTCAATAACTTCCCAGTTAAAGGTAGTTTAACACAATATCACAGATGAGAATAAGCCTGAGGTTTTTCTCATTAAGGATGCTGATGAATCTTGTTCTTCATCTTCTAATGAAAGCCAAATAAATGAGTGGTGTGTCACATTTATCCAATTATGCTTTGGGAAAATATGATGCAAAATTAATTACTTCATGTAACTTGGTTCTCTCTCTCATACTCTGGATTTATACAATAAAAAAATAATGAAGCGACAGTTGCCTATCTCTTGGCTTGTTTGAGGTGTGCTTGTGGCAGGAGAGATAAGTGCTGGGTAAAGAATCATGACTCACCATTTCATCCCAATAAAAATGTGCCTGCTGTAATATGGCTTCTCCCCTCCCTTCTGCATAGAAGACAATGTCGGTTACATAACTGTAAAATGTCTTGCTACTGTTCCTAAGCCTCTTTTTAAAACTCTTAATATCATGTATTTGATTGTTTCTCTCTTTTCAAGGGTTGCTCACTAGTAATAACACCCATAGCACCACCCAAGATAGCCCAGGAGGCATATTAGCTGGTGGCAATTCTATTAGGTCCATGTCACATGCTAGATGAACCAGCAGAGGGCTCCATTGTGTCAAGTTGGCCATTGGCTGATGCTGTAAGAGGGCAGGGAGGAGACAGGACCCTTCCAAATCCTTCAGTCCTTGGGGATGAAAGTGCCAGCACATTAAGTCACTTACCATGAGCTCCTTCTCCTAATGATCCCTTTGTTCTTACAGAGTGCCTTTTGCAGAAGCAGAGGATGAAAATTAGGATTCCACCTTTGCAGGAAAATTGGAATTAGCATCCAGGCTTCTGGGCCTGGGGATTAATAATGGTAGCTTATAAGGAGATGTCTAGCTCAGGCCAATGAGTTCCAGGAAAAGGGTCCTTTTTAGATGCTAAGTTTCAGGCTCCTACCTTTTTTCTCAAAGTAGGAAACGTTTTCAAGCTAATTAGAAAGGAAGATTGTGAATTCAGATGCTAGTCAGCACTCAACAGGAGCATCCTTTTATTAAGTTCTTTCCCCATCCTCTGCCTCCAACCTCCCCCTTCAATCTCATGGCTCTCGGGGTATTTCAAAAGCAAAGATTCTGAATGACATCATAGGAACCCACAGGTAGCCTCGGGAGTACACTAGCTTAACCCAAGTGTTTCCTCATTCAACAGGGGTTTCCCTAATCCACTTATCTTAGACACATTGATTCTGGGTCCTGGAATCTGTCAGGCAATTTGAGCACTCAGGCATCATACCATCTGAGGATATTCTACCTTGATAAGGAAAGGGAAAATAGAATGAAGAATATCGGCATAGGCTTTTGAGAAATGACCAACAGATTAGGGTTCTAATACAGCCTTAAAATCAAGAAACCAATGGACTGTCTGCTCCTCAACCCATCTTTGCCCCCAGCATGCCACAGAATTTCAGTGACCAGGTAGTTAAATCCTTTCAAGAAAAAGGAATTTCCAATATAACATGTGTGCCAATGGGTTGCTCAAACTTTGCCATCCTCCAGATCCCATCACCTGTTTCCAAGTCTCACTTTTCTTTCATGCTCTTGACTCTTTGGTTGATTGTGACAGCTATATTTCTGCTCCTGAGTCACTCGGTCCATTGGCCTATCACTGGTCATGGCAAGCCCAAACCCAAGGTCACTACTACTCTTTACCTTTTGCTCCTGCACTTGTGCTCATGAACACTGCTAAAGAATGTCATGAAACTATCTCTTCTAGGTCCATTAGAAAATGTCATTATTTAATCTCAGATGGACCTTACTGCTACACAATAATCCTTTATGACACTCTCTATGGTGGCTATCGCAACCCTCTTCATACGCCATGCCTTCTTCATCTCTTTCAATAAAGGACTATCTGACAGTTTACTGAGATAAGAGAGGTCCTCTTGCACTCTTTCTCCACTACGCTGCACCTAAAACTTTCTAAGGCACCCTCTGTCCCTACCTCCTTGTTCTAGTCTCTCACAAAGAACTGGGCCTTTCCCTTGCCAAGACCAACCACTTTACCTGCACTTTGATCCCATCTCCTCTAGCCTTCCCTCTTCAATCTACCATCCATTTAGTTTCCAAATTCATCATACTAAGGCAAAGCCCTCATCATGTCACTGACTACACAGAAACAGTTCCACAATACCCACATTTCTGGCTGCTTTCCCAAACTAATTTCACATTATTCCCTTTTGTGGACTCTGCATTCAATCAAACTCATCTGCGAAGCTGCTCTCTGAGCTCAATGTGCCATCTCATGCCTCCTTACTTTCAAACAACCTGATCTTCATGCTTGGAATGATAAGAACAGTTAGCATTTCTAAGGTTTGCAAAGTGCTTCACATAGATTATCTCAGTTAACACACACACACACACACACACACACACCAATGAAGCAAATGCTAGACTTAGCTTCATTTTACAGAGAGAGAAACTGAGGCTGAGAGAGCCCTCTCAAAGATCAATTCAGATGCTCTATCCTGCCTAAAGTCTTCCTTGATCCCTCAATTATATTGTGCAATCTCTCCCTTCGAATTACCAATTATTTGCTTATCTGTGCATGTGTTATAGCCCCCAAGTTGAGTGCCCACAATGAAGCCATTTTGTTGGGCAGGAATAAGGGGAGTAGGACCCAGAGCAACAATATAGCCTTCTGGCTTTTCTGTGACTGATGGGACCCATAGAGAATGCTTCAAGACCATCCTTTCAATAACATGGTCCAGTGGGACATTGCTGGGACATCTTTTAGTAGCTTAGAAGGTTCATCTGACATGGACTTGAGACCCTTCACCAATGGCCTTCCTCTTGCTGCTCCCCTGTCCCTGTCTTGCATAATCCATGGAGTCCAAAATTGAATCCATCGCTCTTTTTAGAAAATTTTTTATTCATATGGTATTAACATTTTTGATCCTCTTAAACATTCTTTTTATTTTAAAAATATTTTATTTTCTCTAATTATATGTAAAACAATTTTTAAAATTCATTATGTATTTTTAAAGTTCTGAATTCCAAATCCTATCCCTCGTTCCTATGCTTCCCCCCTCCCTGAGATGGTAAGCAATCTGATATGGGCTATAATGTGTGATCAGGTAAAAATTTCCAAATTAGTCATTTTGTGGAACAAAATTCAAGCAAAATGAAAAAGAAAGAAAGAAAGAATGAAAGAAAAGAGAAAATAGTGTGTTTTGGTTTGTATTTAGACTTTATCAATTCTTTCTCTGGAGGCTGATGGCATTTTTCATCCTTTGGGATTGTCTTAGATCGTTTTATAGATCAGAGTAGCCACGCGTTTCAAAGTTGATCATCCTTACAACATTGCTGTTTCTGTGTACAATTATCTTAAGGTTCTCATTTCACTTTCCATCAGTTCATATAGGTGTTGCTGTGTTTGCTTGCTTTTTCCCCCCTCAGACCACTCCCTTCCCTCCTTCAAAATTTCTTATAGCCAGTCATATGCTATGACTTCTTCAGCCATTTTCCAATTGATGTACATCCCCTCAATTTCTAATTGTTAGCCACGAAAAAGTATTGTTTATACGCATACACATACACACACACACACACACACACACACACACACGTGCCTAGTTCCAGATTTTTCTCCAGAATGATTGGACTAGTTCACAACTCCACCAACAATTCAATAACTTCCCTATTTTCCCTCATCCTCTCAAACATTTGTCATTTCTGATAGGTGTGAGGTAGTATCTCAGAGTTGTTTTAATTTGCGTTTCTCTAATCAATAGAGATAACAGGACTTTTTAATGTAACTAGAGATAGTTTCAATTTCTTCTGAAAATTGTCTGTTCACATTCTTTGACCATTTATCAGTTGGGGAATTGCTCTTATTTTTGTAAATTTAACTCAGTTCCCTATCTACTTGAGAAATGAGAGAAACTTGTCATTACAAATGTTTGATATTACTTCATTTTCTATGGCACCCTTTAGCAAAACATAATTTTTCTATTTCTTTCAATTAGGTCTATTTTTGTTTTTGGTTTATCTGAGATTATAATTGTTACCTCTTGACTTTTATTTTATTATTTTACTTCAGGTGAAGTCTACTCAGGCTCTTTATGTTAACTCTATATATATCTTTCTATTTCAAGTGTGTGTCTTGTAAACAACATATTATTGGATTCTAGTTTCTAATCCATTCTGCTATCCACTTCTGTTTGATGGGTGAATTCATCCCATCAGCTTCCAGTTCTCTTAGACCCACAACTCTTTTTTTTTTCTTTTTCAGATGCAAAGATTCCTAACCAAAATAATTCTCTGACTTCTACTTGTGAAGAACATGATCCCCAAAGGTGCTGGTCCCAGAAACCTTCAGCACAGCCTGGAATCAAAGGGGAAGTTGATTGTTCTCACCTTATATTTTTTGATACTATTTTCTTACACAAGTATCTAGAGCTATCAGAAGCACAATCTTTGAATAAAATGGATGATAGCAGTTAGGGAGATAAGATGTCACTCAAAATGGCAGAAATTCTTGTGGTAGGAAGGAAGGGGAGGGAGAGTTGACCTGAGAAGTGGGATATAAAAGAGCCTCACAGTGAAAGTGCATTTTCAGAAATTCACCCTGAGACCTTGTCTAAGTTATTTGGGTTTTTTTGAACCTTCTTTTAGTAATTAGTTTGGTTGGTGGTGGTTGTTCTTCCTCCTCGAAGAGAATCAAAATGACATCACGAGATTGAGATAAAGGTGCAGTGTCTCCAACTGAGGCTGATAAGACCAATATGAGTGTGGAAGGCTCTACCATAGGTTGGGCACAAACAATCCACATGAACATGGGGAGTGGAGATGGCTCCAAATTTGCACACTTCACATTTCCTTCAAGCTACTTCAATTCTGCTTTACTCTTAGAACACAGCACATCCTTTGATGTGGGCACACCATGTTGAACTGTCCTGTGTCAATGTCATCCACGTCTTGCAATCAATTCTAAAGTTCTTCAGAGAGACCTTGAGAGTGTCATTGTGTCACTTCTTCTGACCCTGACTGCCATGAGAGTGTTTACCTTGGGGTAAGTTTTCTGTAAAACAGTCCTTTAGGAAAACACACATTTCACATTTAAACAATGTGGCCAGCCTGTTGACTTTGTGTTTCTCTTCACTAATAAAGAAAACAGGAGTAATAGGAACCCCATTAGCTATCCAATGGGTCTTTTGTGAAGAACATCTATCGCTATAGAGAGATCAGCTTTTGTTTTTGTATCTTTATAGATCATTTAGCTCTAAGAGTTCTTTGCATGCATTTTATAGACTGAGGGTTTCCCAAAGGCAGGGAGCCTTTTATAACTAAACTTTGTATCCTTCTCCTCGATCCTACTCTAAATATCGATGATACATAATACCAGATGTTGAACTGAATTAACAGTCAGCCTCAGTTCTCATTGTGCTCAAAAACCCCAAGGAGGCTGGGACGCCCCTTCATCCACTGTGCTGTTTGCTGGCATTCCTTCCCTCCAGCCTAATCTCTGTCATTTGCCTTGCTGCTGTTCATCTGAGCCTTCTGTCTCAAATGCCAAGATTGGTTTTCTTGCACAGTCCTCAGCTCAGGTTTGTTCTTCATGCCAATGTCAATGTCACCCTCTAATTCTGATTGCTGTAGACCTCTGACCACATTAAATTCCCTCATGGATTCTGTGATTCTCTGCAGATGGCTATTTTTTTTTCATGTACTCAGAGAGGTATAACACTATGCAACCAGCATTTGTAAAGTGCCTCTGTGTGCAATCCTGTGAGAGATGTGTTAGCATAGGGAGAAAACTAAATTTGAGATTAAGACATGGCCCCTACTCCCAAGAATGTGGCGGTCCAGAACAGAGATAGGACACACATCCAGATAGCAATAATGTACAATGCAATATACATATGTTTGAAAATTACAAAGTGATCTGAAAAATTCATTAATTTTGGGAGCATTGCTTAAGTGCCTACTAAGTAGTAAGAACTGTGCCAGACATGGGAGATAAAAAGGCAAAAACATAATAATGCTTAGCATATAGTAGGAGCTTAATAAGTGTTTATTGACTGACTGACTAATAACAATCCCTGCCCTCAAGGACCTTAAATTCTCCTGGGGGTGTGTGTGGAAAGACAGTAGAGAGAAACAACATGAAAACAGATAAGTAAAGATTATATGTCTGAAAATGTGTGTATTATATAGTCATCATGGAGGAGGACAGGAGCAATTGGGGGCATCAGGTAGCAGCTGAGCAGATTCCTTGAAAGAAGTAAAGGATTGTGGGAAGCAAAGATGAGGAAGTAGAATATTCCAGACATAATACCAGAGGCAAAAGCAAAGGCAAGATATAGAATCCTGGGCATGAGGAAGAGCAAGTCACTGGTTTGGCTGCAACAGAGAGTATGAGGACAACACAGGTTGGAGCCAGATGCTAGAGGCACTTGGATGCCAAGTGGAGGCATTGAGGTCTTTGTAGTTTATCTCAGCCACAATAGGGAGCAAATGACAATTCTTGAGTAGTAGACTGACATGGGAGATCTGTGCATAGGGAATATCAATCTGACAGCTGTGGGGAGAGAGACAGAGAGACAGAGGCATACACACACACACACACACACAGAGGCAGAGACAGAGGCAGAGGCAGAGACAGAGAAAGACACACACAGAAACAGAGAGAGATAGACAGAGACAGAGACAGACAGAGACAGACAGAAACAGACAGAGAGACAGAGACAGAGAATTAGAGACAGACACAGAGAGACAAAGACAGAGAGAAAGACAGAGACAGACAGAGACAGAGACACACAGAGAAAGAGATAGACAGAGACACAGAGATAGAGATAGACAGAGGGAAAGAGACAGAAACAGATAGAAAGACATAATGAGAGAGATAAAGATATAGAGACAGAGACAAAGACAAAGAGAAATTTAGACAAAATCAGAAACAAGCAGAGAAAAAGACAGAGACAGAGATCAGACAAGGAGACCAATTAGAAGGCTATTGCAATATTCCAAGGAAAAGGTTATAAATCAAGTTAGGGTGTTGGCTGTGTGAGCAGAAAGAAGGAAAAGAATAAGCAACACTTGTTGACATAGAAAGACTTGGACACTAATTGGTCCTATGAGATGATGGAGAGTGAGGAAGGTAAGATGATGCCAAGGTGGAGGTGAATCTAGGTGACTGGAAAAATGGGGGTGCCCTAGATAGCAACATGAACATTAGGAACAGGGTAATGTGTCAAACAGGGGGGAGTATGATGAGAGCTGTTTTGGATATGTTGAATTAAGATGATGACAGTGCATCCAACCAGAAATGTCAAAACAAAAAAGAAAAGGGAAGGGAAGGGAAGGGAAGGGAAGGGAAGGGAAGGGAAGGGAAGGGAAAGAAAGTTGGTGATGCCAAACTGGAGGTCCACAGAAACTTGGGCTCATCAAATAGATCTGGGAGTCATTGGCATAGAGATGATCTTGAATCTCTTAGAGACTATGAAATCACCAAGACAATGTACAGAAAGAAGGTGGCCTAGGACAGATCCCTGGTAAAGACCCACACTTAGGATCTGGGCATAGATAATGATTGAGCAGAAGATACTGAGAAGGATTGGTCAGACAGGTAGGAGGAGAACAGGGGAATAAGCTCATGAAAACCCAGGGAGAGAATCAGGAATGAGGAGGCATCAGGGAGAGGATGGTCAATAACATTAAACATTACAGAGAGGACAAGGATAATTGAGGGAGGAAATCATTATGAATTATATGTATGTGAGAGAATGCTTCAGGGGTTGGTGTGACTGATTTGTGCTTTAAAGGATGAGCATAAATTTAGCAGGTAAAATGAGGGAGAAAATATATCGTGAGCAGAGAGAACTACAGCCTGTGATCACTTTTTTTTCTATAATATTTTTGTCATTGACACAAAGGTCCCCAATCTCTATATTGTTTTGGTGGTGCGTGGTTCTGCATGAGACATGGCACACTACAGTCTCTGGAGAATTCAAGATGAGCATCACCAGAGGGCCATGAAGGTTCAATCTGGGAGGGTAGAGGCTACAACCCAATGGGGCATGATGGGAAAAGTGAAAACTCTGAGCCACAGGCCCTGAGTTCTAGTTGTAGCTTTGCCATTTTGGGGAACCAACCAGTCAATACCCAAAGGTCAGTCTTGAAGACGATAAGTCAAGGACAAGTTAATGGGATCACAGAATCCTTGATTTCAAGATACAAGGGTGGTCAAGACCATCTAAATCCACATAACACTTTGTTCCAGTTTCTTTGATGCCAGTTCGCTTTTCAGCATGTCACAATGGCTCCAGGGACACGCGTGACACACAGCACAAACACAGACAAGCAAACACAGGTGGCACAAAAAACAGGAAAGAGAGGTTCAAACGACAGCTTGGCTACTCCCTCCCTGAGTAGCTGAGCTGAATGTTAGATGCCTCTAGGTGGCGTGGTGGGTAGAAGACCAGCCTTGGGATTCAGGAGACCTGACTTCACAGATTCCTTCAGACCCTGTGTGACCCTGTCACTTAAGCTCTTTCAGCCTCAGTTTTCTTAACTGTGAAATGGTAAAACAAATAGTACCTGCCATATAGGGTCATGGTGAGGACAAAATGAGAAAATATCTTAAGCACTTTGCAAACCTTAAATGATGTGGTTTTTACTGTAATTATTTTCTGGGCTATCTTGAACAAGTCCCTTTCCCTTCTGAGTTCTCAGGTTCTTCAGCTGTAAAATGGGTGGGCAGGTAAGATGGCCTCAAGTTCCTTCAGCTCTACAGTCTGTAACACTGTGCCACATCCCTGTGCTCCTCACTTTTCTAAGAGGAGCTTTCACTTGGCTCTCCCCCTCTCAGTGTGATGTGTGCTGCAGCCAGTTTGTAAAGGCCAGTTGAGAGTGACTAGCCCGGCGATTCCGGGTCCTTCAGCTTTTAGGAAGCTCCGGAGTATGTGCAAGGCTAGCTGTACCTTCATTACTGCCACTGGCAGCGGGTTTTGTCTTCTGTTCAGCTGCCCCACTTCCATGATGATGGGGACATTCTATTCTGGAGAAGACTGGGTCCCTACCCTTGAAAAGCACATAGTCTGTTTAATAAGAGAAGGCACATAGGCAAGAGCAACCGGAGAACAACCAGAGTAGGGTGCTACAGATTGCATTCAGAGTTCAGGGTATGGAAAACAAGGGGAAAGGCATTATGGCTTTGGACAAGCCACAGATGTTTTCCTAGAAGAGGTGAGTTGGGCCTTGAAATAAGTGAGGCAGAGTCAGGTAGGGCCTGGGAGGTTACTCTCTTCCATTATTCTGAATTCATTATCTCTGTAGGCAAGTGAAAGCCGGAAGCAGCTCATTGAGGCTTCTCACTTGTCACTGTCCCCAGAAGTCCACACTGCCATTATTAACATAATGATTTTCAAGTAAAGGATTAATAAAAGGAATAGGACATTGAATTTACATGGCACCTGGCATGTAGGGAGCTAACATTTATTCCCCTGCCTTGGTCCCACAATAATAAAAAGGTAGGTGGAGGGTGGCAAACACACAAGGCATCTTCCCTGAGTGACTTGTACAAATTTACTTGATCATAATCCATTTTTCATTAATATTAACCAAATAATATCAGGAATTTCATGGCTGAAAAGGAACCTTATCTCTCATAAAACAGCCTTTCTGCTGTTGGCCTTTGATGCTGTGGGATTCCCTTGGCCTGCAGCTGGACAACTGCATCTTGCCCTGCCATCTTGAATCTGATATGGAAGAATGTTGCTGGGGAGGCCTGAGGACTGGGGTCATCCACTGGTGCCTCTTCAGAGCAATGGCCCCATGTATAGGAGTGGTCATAAGCTCTGTTGGGCTGATCTAAAGCAGTGGGCTTCCTTGCTCTATTACTGCTAATCTATCAAGAAGACCAATATCATGGTACCTCTGAGGGCCAGGGCTGGCTTATTTCTGATGATGCTTATCTAGAAATATTTTTATATGATCGAGAGTTGGTGTTATGCAAAGGATTTCTCTACTTGACCAGTTTATCTCAGTGTGGACAAGACTCTGGAATCATTACCATCATCATGATAATAGTAACTTATATAGTACCTACTATGTGCCAAGTACTGTCCTAGGTGCTTTATAAATAGCACCTCATTCAATCTTTACCATAATGCCTGCAGAGAGATGGGTGCTATTATGAATTCCATTTTCCAATTGAGAAAATTGAGGTAAACAAAGGTTAAGTGACTTGCCCAAGGTCACAAGTAAATATCTGAGGCTGGATTTGAACTTGTCTTCCTGATTCCAGGCCCAGTGCTCTGTCCACCACAACGCACAGCCATGTCTACTATCCTGAGGATGGAAAAATGAAGCCCAGGAGGCTCCTATGAGCTAAAAAAGATTCAAGATTTAGGCACAGTGTGTCTAGATAGATTGCTGGGGGTTGGCAATCCGGAAGACCCAGGTTTCAGTCCCATCTCTGGACGTCACCAGCTGGAAGATTACAGCCCTTTCCACACTAATACCAATAGTAATGAGAACAATAATATCTAGAATTTCTATAGTACTTTAAGGTTGGAATTTTCTTCATAAATATTACCTCACCTTATGCTCACAACAAGTCTGTAAGGAAAGTACTATTATATTTCCAATTTTACAGATAAGGAGACTGAGGTAGACAGAGATTAAGTAACTTGCTAGTAAGAATATGAGGGTAGAATTTGAACTCAGCCCTTCCTGACTTTCAGTCCAACACTCTACTGGCCTAATAATCATAACTGGTATTTATGTAGCACTGGGTGCTTAATGAAGTCTCTTACGTACATCTATTATCTTATTTGATATACATGTTTTATTGATATACGTACATATTTATTTGCTAGACATATATATATATAGTATAACATGTAAGTTATATATATATGTTATGCATTTATAACATATATATGGATACTCAGTACTGCTATTAATCTCATTTTACAAATATGGAGATGGAGTTTCAGAGATGTTAAGGGAGGTGCCAAAGGTCATGTGGCTAACAAGGTTACGAGCCAGGATTGAAACCAAGGCAGTCTGGAGCAGTGGAAAGACTGGAATCAAAGAATGTGAATTTAAATCCTGTCTCTGTCATTTACTACCTGAGACCTTGGGCACTGAAACTCTCTGAGCCTCCATTAACTCATTTATGAAACAAGGATTTCAGATTGATTGGTCCCAGCAGCCACTCCCATCACCCAGACATGGTTCTAATTAATGAGGAGACTCTCCAAGGGGGTCACTTACAAAGCAGGACACCGGTACATGAGGGAAGCATTTATGAGCAAGCCCTTGGCCCAGCGGGGCTTAGGCACACTAGTCTCCCAGTCACCAGGGTCTACTTGGAGTGGGTGTAGTAAATCATAACCCTTCCTAAGGAAAGTGGAGCTCCTGGGACAAAGACGTGCTCAAGCAAAGGAGACAGGTGACCCAAACCAAGCACAGTGGTGGCTCAGATTCCAGCCTTCTCCTCCCAGAAACAAAGAACAGGAATTCTCTTGTCTTATTTTCAAGTGAGAATCACTGAGAGATGCTGTAAAGTTGGATATGGATCGGCAGTTCTCAAACTTACACTCTTAAGATGATAGCAGTCCCCCCAAAAGCTTTTATGTTATTCCATCATTTCAGTTGTGTCTGACTCTCCATGACCACAACTGGGGTTTTCTTGGCAAAGGGGCTGGACCAGTCCATTATTGCCTTCTCCAGCTCCTCCTACTGTCTTCATCTAGCTCTAGTTTTACTGGTGTCTAATATGTTAATGACCAGATATTAATTTGTTTGATCCCATAACTCAAACTGTAGCTGGTCAGGATTGGGGGTAGGGGGAGTAGAAAAAGATGCCAATCACAGCAAGATTCTTCTTGCCTAAGGTTGGGAGTGGAGGAGTTAAATTTGATATTAAATGGAATATACAGTCTATGTTACATGTGGTTAATACTCTGATCATGCAATAATAAAGAATATGTTTTCATTCACTACTATTGCAAAATAAAATGTCTTCTACAGTAATAACCTTGATTCAATAAATCATAAGGAGAGATGGAAGGGAAGGGCAATAGCAAATTAGGAGGGGCAGAAGTCAGCATATTTGATTTACAGATACACATATTTGTGTATCTGCACACCTGCCTGGCATTAGAACATAGTCTAATCCACACAAAGGACTAAAATAGTGTGTGATCAACAAACTGCTGCTCTGATGGTCTTAACAGGCAGCATGTCTAATGCCCATAGCACCCCTGGTGGGTAGAGACAGCTAGATAGATATGTGTGCATGTAAATAGTATAATGTAAACATGTGTGTACACAATATGGACTAGTGTGTATGCGCATGTGCAGATGTATATAGATTGTATACATGTGCATATACACGTGTAGACGGACAGATAGATAGATATCTTTCAGTTCTCTTTTTTTAGAAGCTTGGTGATAACACCAGGGACATCTCCTTTTCATTGGATTCTCCCCTCCACCCCACTTTCCCTGTTTCTAATGCTTGAAAGCGAGAAACTTTATTGTTCCTCCTGGGACCTCCTTCCTGAACAGAACAATGGTTTTATTTTGATTATTATTTTCTGCTGTTACTGATCGCTGCTACCTGGTTGGGCAATTATATATTCACATCTGTCAAACTGCTGTATACAATTTATACATAAAAATCGAACAAGTGGAAGTTATATCCTCCTAGCATTTGGCATATTGCTAAGCCTTTGGTGCCTCCCAAGGGTCCTCTAGCTTGAGGGGTACCTGTTGGGAATCAGCATTAGAGGTGATGCTGTTGACTGATACAAACTGAAATGTAGATGTGGCTTTGAAAATATGCGCAGCATTTCACTCAGACGATTTCCTATATGGCCCAGTCAGCTCTGCAAGGCTGTTGCTATAGGTCTTACTCTCCAAATTGTACAATTGAGTAAATTGGGTTCAGAGAAGATCGGTAACTTCCTAGTGGTCCCAGAGATAGCAAACATGAGGAATATATCTTCTCAACTCCAATATGAGTCATCTAACCATTCGACTTCCCTACCTTGATCTCAGGAGATCCAGGACTGGAGAAGCACCAGAAAAAAAGAAGTCAGTCAAAAGAACTTTATTATACCAAGGTTATAAGGAAGATTATTAAGCTGGATACATTCTTGGGGGAAATAGTGTATTTCTTAACATTCTTATAACACTAGGATACCCTTGACTAATCCTAGTAATTCTCCCTCTGTGAAATTAAGAATACAGTCTTGCCCTCTCTAGGATTATCCACACTTCTCCATTTGTGCTGACTTGATTAAAAATAAAATACTCCTCTCTGAAGGGCCCTAGCAAGGTAGCTTTTTCTGATTAAGGCTGAATACTACAAGGTACTTTTCTTTTAAAACAAATAAAATGAGGAATTTAATGGATTATGCTGCATACTGGTCCATAATGAATGCCATATTTAAAGTGAGCATCATCTGGCCATGTCCCAAGATCATTAAGATTGATAGCTACTTGGTAGACAGTATCTTTTACTTACAATTGGGTCTCCCAGAATGTGGACTGGGGGCACAGTAAATGTGAAAAAAAAATGTTCATTTTAATCCTGATTTGTCTCAGCGCATGGAAAACCTGAATGCCATTTTTAGTCAGTCTGAAAAGTATCAGTTCTCTTACCCTGACACCACACCATTATTCTTAACTTAACATTGCATGCATGTAGGAACAACCTGGAAATGTGTATGTAAGAGGATGCAGGGCTTGGAGTTAGTGAGAAGTCCTGGGTTCAAATCTCCCTCTGATGCTTACTTACACTTAGCTGTGTGACCCAGAGAAAGTTGCTTAGCATCTTTAAGCCTCAGTTCCTCCATTTGTAAAATAGAGATGATGCTAAGGGTCTACATTATAAATCTGGTATGAGAATACAGTAAGTGAATACTCTTAGAGGCTTGACAAAAAAAAAAAAAAAACGATGACTTAGGTCTATAGCTTGCCAAGTCTTGCAAAGCAATTCCCACCCAATTACATCACATGGTCATCCATGTAGGTCCCCTTGGTCCCATTTTCAAGAGAAGGAATTTGATGCTAAGGCAATCTAAGGAATTTGGTCAAGATCGCATCATTAATGTGTTTCTGGTCCAAGACTTCTGATGGCAGGTCTTCTAAATATAATACCTAACTCCTTCTAGACTGTCTACTACTAAAATGTATCTAAATACACACATCAATATGTATGTTAACATGAAAGTATGTATGTGATTAATATATGTCATTAACTAGAATTGCTGTTATATTCACACACCCACACACATTCACACTGTATTTTTCATATGAGAGGCAGTATGGCATTACAGATAGAGGGCTGGCTTTGGAGTTAGGAAGAATTGGGTAACTGGGTAACCCCAGGTAAGTAGCCTGACCTCTCAAAAGACTTGATGATGTGAGATGATAAAGAGTCTTCACACCAGGAAGCTCCCAATCAATAAAAGTCAAATGTCCAGAAACAAGTACATATGTACACACACACACACACACACTCACAAACTATAGCAACAGTCTATCTGTAAATGCATAGTATTATTTAGAAGAATGTGAGCTTCTCGAGGGAAGAACTGATTCCTTCTTACTGTCTGTATTCATGAAAAAATATCTCACTACTAAAAAGAAGCACTGCTCAGCTAGGTGGTGCAGTAGAAAGGGCGCTTGGGGGGGGCGGAGCCAAGATGGAGGCTGGTAAGCATGTACTAGAGTGAGCTCTGTACCCGAGTCCCTCCAAAAACCTATAAAAAATGGCTCTGAACCAATTCTAGAACGGCAGAACCCACAGAACAGCAGAGGGAAGCAGGGCTCCAGCCCAGGACAGCCTGGATGGTCTCTGGGTGAGGTCTATTCCACACGGAGCTGGGAGCTGGAGCTGGGAACGGAGTGGCGCAGAGCCCAGCCTGAGCGGCGTGGACGATCCAGACCAGAAGCCGGGTGGAGGGAGCCCTAGCGCCCTGAATATGTGAGCTGCGGCAGTTACCAGACCCCCTCGACCCACAAACACCAAAGACTGCGGAGAAGGTTAGTGGGAAAAGCTGCGGGAGTGGAAGGAGTTCGTGGTTCGGCTTCCAGCCCCGGGGGCAGCGGAGGTGGGGCAGCTACAGCTGTTGTTACCTCCGGCTCCAGGCCCACCTGGTGGGAGGAATTAAGTGGCAGATCAGAGCAGGACTGCAACAGCCTGCTGAAGATCTAAGCCCAGTCTGGACTGGGGGTCCTTGGGGAAGGAGGAGTGCGGCTCTGACAGAGCTGGCACCTCCCCCCCAAACGTAGAACATAGAACTCGTTAGTCTACAAGCAGTCATACCCCACTGAAAAACTCAAGGGTCAAGTTAGTTGGTTGGGAATATGGCCAGGCAGCGAAAACGCACCCAGATTCAGTCTCAGACTTTGGATTCTTTCTTTGGTGACAAAGAAGACCAAAACATACAGCCTAAAGAAGACAACAAAGTCATAGAGCCTACAACCAAAGCCTCCAAGAAAAACATGAACTGGCCCCAGGCCATAGAAGAACTCAAAAAGGATTTGGAAAAGCAAGTTAGAGAAGTAGAGGAAAAATTGGGAAGAGAAATGAGAAGGATGCGAGAAAACCATGAAAAACAAGTCAATGACTTGCTAAAGGAGACCCAAAAAAATACTGAAAAATACACTGAAGAAAACAACACCTTAAAAAACAGACTAACTCAAATGGCAAAAGAGCTCCAAAAAGCCAATGAGGAGAAGAATGCCTTGAAAGGCAGAATTAGCCAAATGGAAAAGGAGGTCCAAAAGACCACTGAAGAAAATACTACTTTAAAAATTAGATTGGAGCAAGTGGAAGCTAGTGACTTTATGAGAAATCAGGATATTATAAAACAGAACCAGAGGAATGAAAAAATGGAAGACAATGTGAAATATCTCCTTGGAAAAACCACTGACCTGGAAAATAGATCCAGGAGAGATAATTTAAAAATTATTGGACTACCTGAAAGCCATGATCAAAAAAAGAGCCTAGATACCATCTTTCAGGAAATTATCAAGGAGAACTGCCCTGATATTCTAGAGCCACAGGGCAAAATAGAAATTGAAAGAATCCATCGATCGCCTCCTCAAATAGATCCCAAAAAGAAATCTCCTAGGAATATTGTTGCCAAATTCCAGAGCTCCCAGATCAAGGAGAAAATACTGCAAGCAGCCAGAAAGAAACAATTTGAGTATTGTGGAAACCCAATCAGAATAACCCAAGATCTGGCAACTTCTACATTAAGAGATCGAAGGGCTTGGAATGCGATATTCCGGAGGTCAATGGAGCTAGGATTAAAACCTAGAATCACCTACCCAGCAAAACTGAGTATCATGTTCCAAGGCAAAATATGGAGTTTCAATAAAATAGAGGACTTTGAAGCTTTCTCAGTGAAAAGACCAGAACTGAATAGAAAATTTGACTTTCAAACACAGGAATCAAGAGAAGCATGAAAAGGTATTCAAGAAACGGAAATTGCAAGGGACTTACTAAAGTTGAACTGTTTTGTTTACATTCCTACATGGAAAGATGATGAGTATGATTCATGAGACCTCAGTATTAGGGTAGTTGAAGGGAATATCCATATATATATATATATATATGTGTGTGTGTGTGTGTGTGTGTGTGTGTGTGTGTATATGTGTATATATGTTTATGTATATATATAAGTGAATGTGTATGTATGTATATATCTATGTGTATATGTATGTATGTGTATGTATGTGTGTGTATATATATATGTGTGTTTATATATATATATATATATGTAAAAGAGAGAGAGCAGACACAGGGTGAGTTGAAGATGAAGGGAAGATATCTAAAAGAAATAAAAAGAAATTAAGTAGGATGAGAGAGTAACATACTGAGAGAGGGAGATAGGGAGAGATAGAATGGGGTGGATTATCTCGCATAAAGGTGGCAAGAGGAAGCAGTTCTATGGGAGGAGGGGAGAGGGCAGGTGAGGGGGGAATGAGTGAACCTTGCTCTCATCAGATTTGGCCTGAGGGGGAATACCATACATACTCAGTTGGGTACCTTACCCCACAGGAAAGAAAAGGGAGGAAGATAAAAAAAAATAAAAAGCAAGGCGGGGGGGGGGGGATGATGGAGGGGAGGGCAGATGGGGGTGGAGATAATCAAAACAAACACTTTGGAAAGGGGACAGGGTCAAGGGAGAAAATTCAATAAAGCGGGATAGGTTGGGAAGGAGCAAAATGTAGTTAGCCTTTCACAACATGAATATTGTGGAAGGGTTATACATAATAATACATATGTGGCCTAGGTTGAATTGCTCAACTTCTTAGGGAGGGTGGGTGGGAAGGGAAGAGGGAAGAGAATTTGGAACTCAAAGTTTTAAAATCAGATGTTCAAAAACAAAAAAAGTTTTTGTATGCAACTAAAAAATAAGATACACAGGCAATGGGGCGTAGAAATTTATCTTGCCCTACAAGAAAGGAAGGGAAAAGGGGATGAGAGGGGAAGGGGGTGATAGAGGGGAGGGCTGACTGGGGAACAGGGCAACCAGAATATAAGCCATCTTGGAGTGGGGGGGAGGGTAGAAATGGGGAGAAAATTTGTAATTCAAAATGTTGTGAAAATCAATGCTGAAAACCAAATATGTTAAATAAATAAATTGCATTTAAAAAAAAAAACTGACTACTTTAAGGAAATGGTTGCATTCTAATGTCTACATTGACCCGATTTCTTTGCTGAACGTTGTTAGAAAAATAAAACAAACTAAATTATAAACCTCTTAAAGAAAAAAAAAAAAGCGTGACTCTGCAAACACCATATTGCCAGAGGGGGCCATGACCTAAAAATGGTTAAGAACCCCTGCGAGAGAGAATGATTCAAATAAACCCTGATGATTCATTACCATGAAAAAAAAAAAAAAAGAAAGGGCGCTTGGCCTGAAATCAGCAAGACTCAACTTTGAAGAATGGGTGAGGGAAGTATTCACACCTGCAGTATGGGCACTCATATTTTGCTTATTACTGGGCCATCAGGCTGTGCAGTTTCCAAATACTATCTTTCCGTCTCTCTTGACCTTCTCTCTACTATCACTCTCTTTCCCATTTCACTTCTTCTCTCTTTCTTCTGTTTATTTCTCTTTATAATGCAAGGGTTTGGAAACCTCATGTGTTTAAAACCCTGTCTGTAAAATGATGGTATAAAAATCCACTACAGAAGCAGATATAAACAAATCCCCTAAGAGGTAGGTCCAGTGGTCCATGATTAGATAACCCCATCTCCAAAATCCAATCTTCCAAAGGCATAGAACTGAAAAAGACACTTAAGCAGGGCACAATTTTCTAAGAAAGTTGTTGGAATGAAAAGAGATGTTTTATTTTGAGAAAAATAAAATCCAATGCTGGGCTTGAGACTGGGCTGAATTGGAAAAAGAGGGATTCTGCACGCACACCTAATTTCAAAAACTCAAAGCTGTAAGTCTAATTTGTTTTTTATCTTTAAAAATGAGATTTTCACCAGAGCTTTGTTTGACTTGCAGAGGTGAAGATAAATATCAAATTCATGGCTGGGAAACATAAAAAGCAACTCTGAGTTGTTCTAAGGCTCCTGGTCACTCAGTGAGGCTGACCTCAGAATTTGCCTCCTATCTGTAATTTTCAACAAACTATCTTTTTTCATTTCCTTAGCTGTGACAACTACCTGGCAGGACCCAGGTCACTAAGCTTGGATTCATTTTCAGGAACAAGTTACTTTGTATTCCTTTGATCCCTAGGAAATTGCTTTTGTTTTCCTTATATCTGCAAAGGTTTCATTGTATCCTTTATTTTTTTTGGGGGGGGGTGATTGGGGAAGTTTTGTTCACAGCACCCAATTACATTCTGTTTGGGTAAGTGATAATTGCAGTGAAAGATTTCCCAGCAGGAGATTAGCAGAAGTATTTGAAACAATGTGATGTGACTCTGTGGAATTCATCATAATGTTATGAAGAGAGGAAAAGTATATTAAATTTTGACATTAAGAATGGGGAAATTAGACCTTGCCTTATAATTTCACACCCATCACTTTCATGCCTTTGCTGAGGGTTTCTGAGAGAGTCTCAGGAGAAGGGAGTGAATTAAGTAGTTACTTGTGAATTGATGCAAATATGTTTTGTTAAATTGGGATATCTGGACAAGTAGAGGGGCTGGGTCCAAGTCAATTAAACTCAACAAGCTTTATTAAATGCTTATTATGTGTTGTGATGTGCACGGAGATACAATAGCGCAATTGAAACCAGCTCTTCCCTCAGGGCTTACAGTCTGCTATAAGCAGCTGAATCTTGGCCCGATTTATAAAGGCTAGTTTAGTTGCTGCCTCTACATACTAAGACAAACAAACAAATGACTTGTGCATGTTTAAATAAATGTTATATAATATTATAATTTTCTAAGAATTCAAGTTACAGGACAGTTTCTGATCTGAATCAGTCAAGGGAGTTTCCCCACAAGGAGTTCCCTATATCAGACCATTTACAGATTTAGACAAAATAATACTAAGAACACACCTCCCTCCACTGAAACAGATTACAAGGCTATCAATTAATAGATAAGTTCCAGAGAGATCCTTGAAGCTCAGAGGAGTAATGAATTCCTCTGGGTCACACAGCCAAAATACACACACACACACACACACTAAAATAATGACTGGGGGATGAATTCTTAATCAAACAGGGAAGAGAGGTGATTATAACAGATAAAACGGATCATTTTAATTACATAAAATTGAAACAAAAATTTCAGGAACAAAATAAATGTAACTAGAATGAAAAGGGAAGTGGTAACTTGGTTTTTAAATTATGTATCACTGATAGGTATCTGACATTGAAGATACATAGACATCTCACAACAATAAATAAAATCAAAAGCCTTTTCTCAACACATAAGTAGTCAAAGTATATGAATAAAAGTTCTCAAAGGAGTCGCAAACTCTTAACAACCATAGGAGAGAGTATTCCAAATTGAAATAATTAGAGAAATGGAAGTCAAAACATCTCAAAGTTCTAACCCTATAATCAGGAAATTGGCAAAGATGATAAAAAGGGGAATAATCAGTACTGGAGAGGAAACACTGAAACATTAACACAAAGTTGATAAAGCTAAAAATTGACCCAAGCATTTTGGAAAGCAATTTGGAATTATATAAGGAAAGTGACTAGGGTAGCAAGGTGGTGCAGTGGATAGAGTGTCAGGCCTAGAGCCAGGAAGACTCTTCCTCCTGAGTTCAAATCAGGCCACAGACACTTCCTATTTGTGTGACCCTGGGCAACTCACTTAACCTTGTTTATCTCAGTTTCCTCATCTATAAAATGGGCTGGAGAAGAAAACAGTAAACCATTCCAATATCTTTGCCAAGAAAATTCCAAATAGGGTCACAAAGACTCAGCATCACTGAAACAACTGAACAACAACAAAGAAAGTGATTAAAATGTTCATGCCCTTTGACCCAGAGATTCTACTGTCAGGATCTTCCTTAAGGAGGAACATGTTAAAAAGAAAGGAGACACATATACTAAAATGTTGATGGTAACACTTTTTTGTGGTAGTTAAGAACAGAAAATAAGTGAATTCTCAATCGGGGAATAGCCAAACAAGGTGTGGAATATGAATGTAACAGAATATTATATTGTTATGAGAAATAACTAGCATGTTGAATGCACAGAAGGATGAGAAGACAGATGAACTGACACAAAGTAAAGCAAATAAAAGTAGGAGAACGATGTATGCAGTAACAAGAAGATGTCATTGAAAACAACAAAACAATTGCGACTGGATACTGTGAAATTTTAATGACCAAACTTGACCCCCAAAAAGAGAGATGAGAAGGTACCTTCCTCCATTCTTTTCAACAGCGGGAGGATTAAAGTGCAGAAAAATAAAGCTGTCAGGGTTTTTTATCTTTGCTAAACACTTTTCCTTCTTTAAGTTCTTTGATATCTTGTATTATACATTCTAAAATCAATAAAATTTATTTTAAAATAAATTAATTCATAGTAAAACTACATATACCTATTTGGAAATATATCTCCTGTCTTCCTCACTGAGAATAAATTCCAGGTATGCATGGCCTCATTAAGAATTCAGTCACCCATTAAACCAATGGTGAGTTAAAAGGCACCAAATACACTTTCTAGCCATCTCAAGTAATGTTGCCAGAACACAAAATTGTCTGAAGATGACTGACTCTTGGTAGTCTTCAGAGATGATGTTCAGAAACATTTACCATTTCTTAAAATATGTTCTCAGCAAAAGGAATTCCAATTGACCTCTATATGCTCCTCACAAGGCCTGAGGGTACTCAATCTGCTGGGGAAGTAATTTCTATTGTAAAATTTTAAAAATTAAATGTTTTATTATTTTGATCATAGGAGCACAGATTTGGAGCTAGAAAGGGCCTTAGAGGCCACTGCATCAATCCCTTACATTTTACAGATAGGGAGGCCAGGACACAGAATAGTTAAAGGACTTGCCTAGGGTCACACAGCTTCTAAGAGCCTGTGGCAGGATTCAAACTCAGGTCTTCCAGATTCCAAGTCCAGCACCCTATCCACCGCTCCACCTGGCTTCCTCTATTGAATTTCAATACCTCTTATACTTATTTGATAATGAGTTACTATCAATTTCAACAAATAATTTACATATATCTTTTAATGACCATTTACAATTTCACTGATTTTTTTAAATAAATAAGATATTCTACCCCTCAAAATCTATTACTACCTACTAGTCTCTTGTTCTCATCTTTTATGCTTGCAAACTTAGCACTATCTCTTTACCTGTTCCATATAACTCATTACCAGGTCTTGCCAGATCCCAGGATAACAGAGGTCACCAGGTAGCCTACAACAGTCTCATGGCATTCTCTGACTTGGTCTCCCATTGCCTTCAGTAGCCAGAGTGATGGTCCCCTTTTGGGATGCATGGAGTATTCAGGGGGTATTTACACATCTGGTATGAGGGCTTCCTGAATACTTTTCGGGGCTACTCTTCCACCTTCACTGTCCACCTTCCCTCAACTCTCCCCTGTGGCTCTAAGAAGCTCTAAGCTGGCCACAAGCTGGCCAACCATCACAGCAGATAGGGTGAAGCAGGTTGAGAATAACCCAAGGGCCTCAAACCTGTTGATGAGTTAGGGGGATGTCTACACCAGGAATGTGAAGACTTTTCTCCAGCTGAATGAGCACACGAGAACAATTTGTTCCAACAGCCATGAAGGCGGCTGAAGCAGGTACTGTGGAGCACTTTGAGCTTAGTCAGGCATTGAAGACACCAAAGTCAGCCACTGAAGCCCAGGCCATTCCCAGTTCTCTTGATTTTTGTCCTGCCACTGGACTTTGATGACTCAGGAAGAGATAGGCTAATGACTTTGTGCAACTCTGTCTTACTTAAATCCAATTCATGCACAAGTCAAGACATCTTCAGGGATGCCATTGGTCCTCTTTGAAAACAGAGGATGAGTAACAACAACCAAGTCTTGTCAATCTCACCTCCTCACCATCCCTCTAATATGTTATCTTTACCTTTTTTCCCTCCACCACTGTCCTAATACAAGAGACAGAACCAGGGTGGAGTGCACTAAGACTGCCAGAGGGAATTTATATGTATGTCAAGGGCTGGGGGGGGAGGGGGAGGGTACACTTCCAGGCATCTCCTTTTTCTTCGAGCATGCCTGTTCTCCTTCCTTGACCAAATTTGGGATGCCACACCCAACATTCTGTCCTGTCTCCCATGGTTCAACTTCCTAGTGTACTCTAACAGCCATCTCATCTCCTTACCTTCTTCTGGGAGTTAGAGGGGGCAAAGATCATTGGTTAAGCTATAGGA
Source organism: Trichosurus vulpecula (assembly GCF_011100635.1). NCBI lineage: Eukaryota > Metazoa > Chordata > Mammalia > Diprotodontia > Phalangeridae > Trichosurus > Trichosurus vulpecula. Next base: position 15,235,292 of record NC_050580.1, on the reverse strand, counting down.
TCTGGGCTTAGACTCATGAGAGAATGAGCACTTTCATTCCAGGCATAACTGCACCCAGACATGATTTCACTCTGCACCACTGAATTTACCCTACTACGAGCTAATAGCTAGTTATAGCACTGTTCATATTAATAATAAATACAAAGTAATTTAAAAGGTGTTGGGATGTTAACCACCAGACTAATCAAGAAAGGCTTCAAGATTATTAGAGTAGCCTACTAATGGCTGTTTCCACCTTGCCCTTCCAACATAAGGTGTAAACATTTGTCAAGAAGATACTTCTCTTACATAGAATATGTATTAATGAGAGAACCTGAGCATGTTTGGAGGTACATGGAAAGGAGTCAGTGGTAAAGACTTGGAGATAATAGGAGCTTGCCTGGACAAATAATCTATTTTTCCCTCCCCTCCTCCTCTCTTGCTTCTCTCTCTCTCTCTCTCTCTCTCTCTCTCTCTCTCTTCTCTTCTCTTCTCTTCTCTCTCCCTTCTCTTTCTATTTCTCTCTCTTTTTTACATTTTTTAAAGAAGAAAGATCTATTATCATGTAAAGGCCATCACCATTACCGTCATGGAGCCTTAATATTGCTTTTGCTTTTCCAGAGTTATCACACTTCATCTTCTTACTGCCTCTTCTTTTAGACAAACAGCAAAGCCCCATTTCTCATACTGATTGTTCATTAACCTCACATTGGGCAATTTCGTATCTGGCAAAGTGTATTTATTTGTGCAGTTTCTGCTTGGTCTATTTCCCTTTCCCATTTTTGGTTCTGAAAACAAATGTATGGATATTTAATTAGATGCTTCCACATGCAGTCCATCTTAGTGCAGTAAGCATAGTGGCTTCTTCAATTCACCCCTAAATTAAGCAGTCTTCTGATTAGGGGAAGGGTTGTCAGCATTGAGTATGGAGGGGTTGTCTTTCCTCGGGCTGATTTGTAGAATTCTGAGCTGTGGCTTTTTTTCTCCACTGTGACACTTATCTCCACATTCATCAAAGGAATCAAGGCTCCTACAGGGCCTTCATTTCCTGGCCAGATAGATTTACAGTTTGCTGAAACTGGATGCAAACACAGGCATTTCACAATCTCCTGGGTTATTTCACAGAGAAAACAAAAGAACGGTGGTGAGAATCAAAATTGTATTAACATCCCAGGTAGAAGGTCCAGGTCTTATAGAAAACTCTTGGGCAATTCTCTTTCCTCTGGAATATTTGGCATGTGAGGTTCCAAGTCAGTGTACAACAATCTGTGATCACACGCGAGACCGAGGAAGGCTGGATAAGTGAATTGGGGGATGGGGTAATGAACCCAATCAGTCACAGAATAGGAATCTGAGATAAGAAAGTTTGATTTTTTGTTGATTTTTGTTCTTGGTTCTAGAGTTCAGCCTTTGGGAGAGAATGAAACGGTTCAAAAAAGTAGGATTGTTGGAAAGCAGTCTGAATAACTGAACTTCTGATAGTATGGGAGAAAAAGCATCATACTTGAAGTCAGAAGACCAGATCCCAGATCTGCCTGCCTTGTATTTCTTTTGTGGCCTCGGACAAGTGACATAATCTATCTGAACCTTGGTTTCCTTATTTGTTACATTTGAGAGTTGGTCTCAGCAGCACTGATAGGCCTTCTACCTCTGACTTTAAAATCTTAATATACCCTTATGAAAAATGAAGATCATATTCCCAGAGCTCCAAATTCATGATTCTTATAAGCCCGGGGTACTAAATAGATGGCCTTACCTTGACATCATGGCTTGGGTGAGGAGGAGTTGCCACCAGGAAGAGCCAAGTAAATAGGAACTCCCCAAATGCTCATTGTTGGGGTTCTTCTGATCCTGAATGTTCCTATTGCCTCACCCAATAAGACTTCCCATGATCTCACCTTTGGCTCAGCAAACTGACTTTGAATTCATTGGCTGTTTGTGGCATCTGTTTTACCTCTTGACTCAGGTCTCTATGTTTCTGAACCCAGTCTAGTGACCTGACCCTGACCTGACCCCTAATGGCTCTCCTTGGTCCTCACACAGCTTTTGGTCTACTTGACCAAAGGGAGCTTAGCCCAGCCATTCCCGGGCCTTTCATCTGCCTATGGTAGTGATACAAATCAGCCTGTTTAGTAGCATTCACAGTGAAATGCTCTCAATAAGTGATATTTTCTGTGATCAAACTCCACACTTCAACGCCTATAAACAATAAAAAAGTTCAATCTGGACTGTTTCCTTACTCCAACTCTCTTCGTTCAGTTAAACTGGCCTACTTCATGTTCCCATACACAATACTTCCCTGTCCAAGCCTCTGCAGGCAGTAAGATGGTCATTCTCCTCTCTTCTTCTTTGGTCCCCTCTCTTCTATAAAATGTCTATATACTTGATGTCTCCTAAAATAAGTCTTTTCAGATTGCCCATTTGGTGATGTTTCACTCTTCCCATGATTTGCAAATATTTTGTATATGTTTCATATTTACTTATGTGTACGTATTGTTTACAACTCTGTAGCACCTAGTGGGTGCTCAATAAATACCAGCTAACTGACTCACTAGGATGCAAACTCCCTCAGGGCAGAAACTCTGTCTTTTTGTCTTCTCTATTTGTCTGCCCCATAGATGGGTAAAGGAACCAGAACTGTGACTCCTTTGATAAAAGGAGTTCCCAGGTGCTGAGACTCTCACTGGGGCAGGTGAGCACCTTCTCAGTCTTGGAGTTGCCTAGACTGGTGACATCAAATTCATATACAAACGAGGGCCATTGAGCCATACCTGAGGATCTATGTCGGCCACGTATTGCCTTAGAAATCAAAAAATCCCCATATTAATAGCATCTGTTTTCTGATATTTTTATTTCTTCTGGTCAATATTTTTTAATTACATTTGAATCTAGGTCTGCCATACTCTGGAGCATTGTGGGCAGCATAGCCTGGCCCAGCAGGCTGGTGTGTCTGATACCTCTGCCCTAAAGCTTGGAGGGGTTAAGAAACTTGATTAGGGTCACGTAGCGAGTAAGTGTCAGAGGTGGGTCTTGAACCTCTTTCCTACCTTTAAGATACTTCTGTATACACTAGGGAGGCTTGTTGAACTGAACGGAACCTGTAACCACAGTGCTTTGAATATAGGTCTGGAATACTCAGAAAGGGGCTGACTAATCTCAGCTCTAGTTCTCCCTTAGTCTCCTAGTGAAGATATCTCTTCAGTATACTAATACACACTTTCTCTACCAACATCCCTTCCAAGACTGGAAAAAGGATCCACAAGGATCTTTCGGCAGTTTTACTTCCCCTGATTCACAGAACCATAGTATCTCATAATTGGAAGGGCCTTCAGAGGCTACCACCTAAGACAACAAATACTGATCCAGAATCATTTCTTTAACACGCCCAGGAAGCAGTCATTCTTCTTCCTGTTGAGTTGTTTCAGTCATATCTAACTCTCAGTGACCCATTTGGGGGTTTTCCTGGCAAAGGTACTGGAGCAGTTTGCCATTTCCTTCTTCAGCTCATTTTATAGATAAGGAAATGAAGCAAACGGGGTTCAGTGACTTGCCCAAGGCCACACAGCTAGTAAGTGTCTGAGGCCAGATGTGAACTCATGAAAATGAGCCTTCCTGATTCCAGACTCAACACTCTATCCATTGTGCCACCTAGTTGCCCTCAGTGGTCATCCAGTCTCTGCCTAATGCCTTCCAGGGAGGGGGGGATCTCACTTCCTATGTAGGAATTCTTCAACTGTCAGGATTTCTTTTTTAAGAGATCAAGCCTCAATCAGCTTCTCTGTTGTGTTAATTCCCTTGTGACCAGTTACCCCTTTCTGATACCAAGAGGAACAAGTGGAAGCTCTCTTACTCTACAGAAGATGAAATGACAATAATTATACAAGTGCATTTCTCTACAGACAGGCATGCATACTACATGGATTGTTTTCCTTTTGGTCGCACACCTTGAAATCTGATGTTTCATCATTTAGCATGTAAAAGACCAAGGCCATCTATGCAAAACTATGGCACTCATGTCAGTAACATGACATTTTCTAAAAGCCGAGTCCCCCCTGCCCCATTCTTAATTAAATCGACCGAAGTATCTAACCATGCATAAAACTTGGATGGTCTCAGAGTTATTTTCATTTGAAAGCAACAGTGGGACTGGAGCTAAAATTTTCCAAGCAAAGCCAAAGGTCCATCTCCAGTCAGTCAAAGCTCCTTCCCTTCAGGAGTTCAGGAAGAATAGAGTGCTGTGGGTTGAACTGGATCCAAAAAAATGCAAGAGTTCAAAACCTTACCTCTTCCAGAACATCAGCCAGCTTGCTTAGGATCTCTTCAGGGAGGCTCTGGAATGTGGGGACACTGGAAGACAAAAGGAAGCAATGGTCAATAGCCACACTCCCCTCTGATTTGGAAAAGAAAGAATGGTCCATTTGAAAGAAAGAAAGAAAGGAAGAAAGGAAGGAAGGAAGGAAAGAAGGAAGGAAGGAAAGATGGAAGGAAGAACGAAAGAAAGAAAGAAAGAAAGAAAGAAAGAAAGAAAGAAAGAAAGAAAGAAAGAAAGAAAAAAAGAAAGAGAAACAAAAACAAGCTACTTCTGCCTATACTTCCTTGAAATCCACAGGAAGCGAATTTGGAGTTTTCTCCTCTATACAATGAAGATAATAATTCTGTTATCCTTTGTCACAACACCTCCTTCATATGCCCTCTTCTGTCTTCTGACATTGCTCTCCCCCCACCTCAGGCCAGGGTCTCATCACCTCAATCCTGGATCATTGCAATAGTCTCTTTTTCGTTCTGCCTGCCACAAGTCTTATCCTACTCTTGTCCATCCTCTGTTCAGCTGTCAAAGGAGTCTTCCTTTTAAAAACAATATTTTGCTGTTTCCCAATTACACATAAAGAAAATATTAACATTCATTTAAAAAACTGAGTATCAAATTTTCTCTTTTCTCCTTCACCTTTTTTACCCTGAGATGGAAAACAATTGGATATAGGTGATACATGTGCAATCATGCAAAACAGTTCCACATTAGTCATATTGTAAAAGAAGACACAGACAAAAGGGGAAATGATAATAAAAATAAAGAAAGTGAAAAATAGTATGTTTTGATCTCCATTCATACTCCACAAAGGAATTTTCCTAAAGTGCAGTTCTGATCGTGGTGTCCCTGCCACCCACTCAATAAATTCTGGTGACTCTCTCCTCCAGTATCAAATATAAACCTTCCACGTGGCATTCTAAACCTTTTACTACCCATCCCCTCCCCAGCTTTCCAATATTCTTCCACCTCACACCACCCCTCTGTACTCTGAGATCCAAGGACATCATGCTCTTTGTTCTTCCAACAAGACACACTATCCTGACTCAGGACATCATGTCTTTTTGGTGTCCCCCATGCCTGGAATCCTCATTTCTATGTACCGAATGGCTGGCCTTCCTTCAAAGGCTAGCTAAGGTACCAGTTTTTACAGGAAGCCTTTTCCCAACCTCTTTTAATCCCAGTACCTTCACGCTGTGGGTTATTTCTAATTTCTACTGTATAGAACTTAATTTGTCCATAGTTGCTTACACACTGTCTCCTCCATTAGATTGCAAGCCTCTAGAGAGCAGGGTAGTCTTCCCTTTGAGAGGGAGCAGGTTTGATTTTCAAAAGGTGTTGTAGATTTCAGTGGTGGCTGGCACACAGCTCAGACAGAGGCAGAGATCAAGAACCTTTTGTTGTTATCTCCAGCACTTTGCCCAGTACCTGGCACATAGTAGGCACTTAAGAAATGTTTACTAATTGACTGATCGATCTAAAAGTTTTGTTTGGAGGAAAGCATTTTGCAAACCTAAAAGCATTTCTAAAACTATCTGCTATTTAGATTCTCTTGTCCTCAGAATTACCATTATAATTTTCAACATTATTATTATTTATTATTTTACATAGGCAAGGAGGCTTAGTAGATAGAAAGTTAGCAAAAAAAGATCCGAGTTCAAATTCTGCACACTGGCTGTGGGCATATCAGTGACCCTTTCTCACTCTGCCAGGAACCTCTCTAAGGAGCGGCAGAGAAAGCTCTCATTGCATCGGGAGAGGTTCCTTAGCTGGGAGTTGTCTAGCCCAGTTAGAGCCCTCTCCCTTCACTATTTTAAAGTATTCAAACATGCTCTAGTGGCTTCAGTCCAATTTATTACAGTTGTTACTGTCACTGTTATTATTATATTAAAAATGTCCTGGTTTTTAAAAAGCTGTTGATGCCAGAAATGGAATATGAATAGAGGAAATGTCACCCACTCTAAGGCCAAGACTTTGGTATTGGAGAGGCCATGTAGCACTGGGGAAAGAACACTCATCTGCGGCCAGAGGACCTGAATCTAAGGCCTGGGCTTGTCCTTTGATCCCTGTGTGACTTTGGCAAGTCACTTTCCTGGACCTCAGTTTTCTCACCCATAAAATGAGACAAGTCCTTTGCAACTTTAATTCTATGATCTCACTCCCCCTTTTAAACCAAAGGTTAATCAATTGACAGGATGGGTGCATTTAAAAAGCCTAAAAATACCAGCATCACTTGACTCAGTACTCAGATGGAAAGATATGGCAGCTAGGGGTGAGAGGGATACCAAATTTTGAGTCCTTTGACAAGTGGCATGTTGTTGTTCAGTCATTTTCAGTCATGTCTGACTCTTCCTGACCCCATTGGGGTTTTCTTGGCGATGATAGTGGAGTGTTTTTCCATTTCCTCCTCTAGCTCATTTGACAAATGAGGAAACTGAGGCCCACAGGGTTAAGTGACTTGCTCAAGGTCACACAGTGTCTGAGCTCGGATTTGTGCTCATGAAGATGAGTCTTCTTGACTTTAGGCCTGGAGATCTGTGCACTGTAGTGCCCCCTATCTGCCCCATGACAAATAAAGAGCACTTTAAAGTTTGTGATGCACCTTACCCTCATGGTCTCACATGATCCTCCCCTCAGCCTTGTGAGGGAGTTCCTACATTTATTGCCACCATTTTGCAGATGAGGTACCAAACTGAGAGGCTTGCAGTGGTTTGTCTATCCTCCCACTGCTTTTAACTGAGAAATCTGGGCACGGAGCCCAAGGTCTTCCTGACTCCAAGTCCAGCATTCCTCCACCACACGGCCTCGCCAATGAAAGCCAAAGCTCTTTATTTCAGTACATTTTGAGGTTTTAATAAGCTGGAACTCTAACATGTCACGACTCTGCTTTCACACTCATAATAAATTTCTGGTTAGGTATGTGCCAAGATACACCTAATGAAAATAGATGCCTCTTGTTTTGGTCTGAAATTCCCATATCTTCTATTATGTGGCCACCAAAGTGTCTAACACTTAAGTGTATAATATTATAACCTATTAGCAGAGCTTCATGTTTTTTTTTCCTCCATAATGCCATAGTTTACCAGGGCTGTGCCTGCCATCATATTTATTCTTTCCATCTGATGGGGAAGCAGATTTTAATTTTCAAAAAGTGGTAGATTTCATCGGTGGGTGGTACCCAGCTCAGAGACAGAAATCAAGAGTTGTTGCAATGATTTAAGGGGGTTGAAAATCTGTCCCCTTCTCATTTCTTTAATGAGCTATATTCAAATTCCATTTTTTCCTCTTGAGATACTAAAGGAATTTGGGTCCCAGCATGTCTCTGGGGAGATTTGTTGAAAATGCTAACTTAATGCAGCATTTTCCTCATTTCAGTGTAACTGGATCCCACACAAAGATGGGGTCATTTCCACTATTCAAGTAACCCTTCCCTTTGATCCATAGCATGAACAATGAATTCAATATAAATACATATCCTTCTTATTTATTTATTTACTGGTATGCTAAATTATCCAAAACAAAAGTGGTATTTATTGGATCTCACATCACAATGAAAATAAAATCATTAAGCAGATTTTTAATAGTCTAGCAGCATTTGCTATCAACAATGTATTTGATTAATGAGTGTTCTTAATTAGAACCCTTTGCCAACACTGTCTCTTTATCACAGAAGTATGATTAGCAAATTAAGGAAATGGAGAAAAGTTACTAGCGGATGACTGCGATGGTATTTGGAGTTCTTTCTTCTTTGATGTTTCAGGGATCCATTGGGGGGGGGGGCCTCACACAGGGTGGGGAAGCCAGCCTGTCTGAAGCAACAAGTGGAGGTAGGAAGTGTTACTAGTGTCTCACTCATACAGAGTTCTGATTTAGAAGCATAACATTCTGGAGTGTTTTAAATTTGGGGTTCCTCCCAGGAGGCCATCAGTGGATTCCGTATTCTGATTTTGGCCTCCAGTCCTTATGTTTCTAGGCAGTTTTCTTTTATAATCTATTGAAATACTGTAACCAGGCTCTGAGTCCTCTGATGTTTGCAATGCCCCATCCTATCTCCATGGACAATGACCTATGGGCAGGGAGAAGCTCTGCTTCTTGGTGCTGCCTCCCCTGCCCTGGCCTAGATCCTGCCTGTTTCAGGTCCCAGTTACTATAGTTAGCTCCAGCACTACCCTTATTCACAGGACCCAAAGTCTTTAAGTCCTATGAGAATGGATTAGATACTGGCCCCTCTGTACAGTGATCACTCAGAGCACCCACAACTCTATGTTCCTACGAGAGCACACTGAGTACAGGCCTCTTTTTTCCCATCTCTACTCAGAAAGCCCTGAGGCTTCACAGCATTCCCTTGTACTGGTAGCTTCCTCCACTGTGGAAACCTTGCCCTGAGCATTTGCAGGCTTCTGACTTTTAGTTCAGTCTGAAACTAGATGAAACATTTTCACTTTGGCATTCTTCACCATTGCTCTTACTGCTCCTTTCAGATATATTCACTGGAAATCTAAGTTTTACTGTGACCTTTCACATTGTCTGCCTTACTGTGACTCTCACTCCTATTCTAGTGCAATAATCTCTTAATGGGTCTTTCTGCCCTTCGTTTTTATGGCCCTGATCCTGTCCTGCATACCCCTGAGAGATTAATCTTCCCACAGCACCTTTTGGATTGAGTCTCTCCCTTGACCCAAATCCTTTAATGGATAGCCACTGAAATAATGATACATGTGCTCCCTACTTCACAAGGTCATTGTAAAAAAAAAACAAAAAAGTACTTTTTTACAACTTTAGAATGCTTGAAAAAGGCTAGGCATTTTTATTAGCAAATAAAATCCAACTTTCTTAGACTTGTATCCAAAACTTCCCAAGCACCTCACCCACATTCCTGGCAAACTGGAAGAGGCATAATTTCATTCTCATGACATCTCTTTGGACAGAAAAGGGCTGAGGAAGAGTAGTCAAAGATGTGGCTAGCTGGGGTAGCTTGGTGGTTAAGTGGATGAATGCTTGGCCTGGAGTCACGAAGAACTGAATTAAGTATATCTGGAGACATTAACTTGCTTTGTTACCCTGGACTAGTCACTTAACCCTGTTTGCCTCAGTTTCCTCATCTGTAAAATGAACTGGAGAAGGAAATGTCAAATTGCTCCAGTATCCAAGAAAATCCCAAATGGGATCACAGAGAGTCAGACATGACTAAAAAACAACTGAAAAACAAGAACCTGAATCTTCTGTCAGACCATAACCAATATACATTGAAAAGAGATTTTGGAGTTCAAGAGACTCCCCTGTCTAGCCAACAGCTCTCACTTTCTTCTACTAAGTGATCAGTATGCTGGCAGTAACAGACTAAGAAAAATAACCTTCCTCAAGTGCAAGAGAACTAGCAAGCCCATAGACTTACAGGGGAATTTCTAGCTCACTAACCAGGGACATTTATCGAAATAGCTTCTATAATTTCAGAATATAACACCTATGAATAATTCCAATATCTAAAGACATAGACACAGAAACATATCTGAAAATACAATAGAATGAGATTTATAAGGAGTATTCATCCTTAAACACCCCCCTCCAAAATGGCTCACTGACCTGCCATGAGATCAAAGAAAGGGAAGAAGGAAGGAAAAGAGGTAAATGAAGAAGGAGAAATTGAGAAGGAAGAAAAATGAATAAGGATAAGAGTAAATAGGAGAAGGGGAGGAAGTAGAAGATTTGGAGATCCTGGCAAGTCAATTTAAAATCCTAGCTCTACTTTCCCTGCCCCTGCCCTGCCAAGTGAATTTGGGCATTTAGGGTCTCAAATTCCCGAAATGCTAAATAAGCAGGCCAGTCTAGATGCTCCCTAAGGTTTCCTCCAGCCTAAATCCTGTATTCCTATGGTCCTAAAGGAGATAAATGGATACAAATATTGCAAAGGAGTCTCTGAAGAGTGAATAATAGCTACAAAGTGCCACAAGACATTCCCAGAGAGAGCAATCAATTGGTAGACAGCTCAACAAAATGTCTATAGACTTAGTTCCAAAAAGAATGGCATGGGAATAAATCAGAAGTAGCAACTAAAGAAAATGATAACTTGAAGTCTCCTCTGGAAGAGTGAAGGAGGTGACTTCATCAGGGTCAGCATAACCTTGACCCCTTCTGAAGTCCCAGCCAACATTCTACCATCAAATGCTGGATCACATCTGGGAGGGACCTCCCTGGCCATCTAGCTTAACACAACTCTGGAAATGAAATTGTCTCCACAATGAAACTGACACGTGGTCATCCGCCATTTGTGGAAGAGCTCTTCTGATAAGGAGGGGACTCCACCACTTTCCCAGGCAGCTCTTTATCATTTAGAAAGCTCTAACAATCATTAGAATTAATTTTCTGACAGCCTTCATGTCTACCAGCCACAAGGGAGCAAAGATACCTCTGTGTTTCACCAGACCCACCAATTTTTATCTGGGGAGGTTTTGAGAGAGGGAATCTTATTCACTGAATCAGAAGCTTATAGTAGGAAGGGACCTGAAAGATGATCTAGTCCTGGGGTGAGGAAACTGAAACCTCAAGGCCCTCATGTGACCCTCTAGGTCCTCAGGTGCAGCCTTTTGACTGAATCCAAATTTCACAGAACAAGTCCCCTTAATAAAAAAGATTTGTTCTGTAAAACTTAGACTCAGTCAAAAGGGCACATCCAAGGACCTAGAAGGCCATATGTGGCCTTGAGGCTGCAGGTTCTCCACCACTGATCTGGCCCAATCTCCTCATTTTATGAAGAAGAAAATAGAGACTATGAGCAGTGCACGGATTTGTTCAGGATCTCACAGGGAGCAGTGGTGGGCTTGAGAGCAAATCCTTTTGAAACTCTGAGATATTAAAGTCCAGTAGTCATGGAATGGTTGGCATTTGCTCTTGACTTTTTTTCCTTTAACATACATTATGCCTGTAGTACTTTAAAAATAATCACCTTTTCTATTTGTATCACCTTAATTTCTGAGCATACCCTGCTGCTCACTCCTTGAGATACTTGGAATTAGGGAGTTCGTGCCAGCCCTTTGAGAAGTGAAATGCGGTAGGGAGGCCATGCTCAGGCATTGAGGTAAGAGAAGGCAAATCCTCTCCCCAAGCCACTCCAGGATTGCTTATCAGGGCCATTTCTCATGAGGATTACATATGTAGAACTTTCAAAGTATCCTTTGTACAGGCTCAAGGGAGTCTAAGGCTCATGGTTCTCTTTCTGGAATCACCCCTGAAACTCATTTTCATACTCCACAACTACCTGAGTCTAGAGATGCTTCCTACTCCCATTCTCTGTTCTGTTCATCTTTCAATAGCCTCTTGTCTGAAGGAATGAAATGAGACCTGACCTAGCCAAGCCTTGGAGCAGCAATCAAATTATCTCTAATTTCAGAAGATCAAAGGTGAGCTAATGAAATAAATGGTTAATGGCTCCAAGGGAGAGCGCCATGCTGAGGTCTGAAGGAGTTGTCTGGGTCTTTCGCATCCCTCCCTCCTCTCCAAGAAGGCTTCTCATTTGGCTTACTGGGTGCCCTATGCGAGCTCATCTCTTCCACTTATTCTGAGACTATCCTGGCTGCAGATCTGAGAGACTATCTCCTCTAGGTCTTTTGACTCCATTTCCAAGATTCAGCAACAAATTTGACAATGAAGCAAATATTTGGATTGGGCTAGATGGCATCTTAGATTCCTTCTAGTTGTTCAATCATGGACTTGGCTCCTAACTTTTCTTATGGGAATCAAATTCCAACTCTTCTTCTGACTCGTACTTTCATCTCCTAATTTCAAATCTACTTTCTGGACTCATGCTCACATGTGTCTCTATCCACAGAACAATGGCCTTCTTGTGGAGGTTCCTGACCTTCCAGACCTTGTGATAGGTCTGCAAGTCCTTCCAGGGAATCCCTTCCCAGACTGTCAGCATGCTGTCATGCCAAAGCATGATATTGGGAATCAAAGGATCCCAGGGAGAATATTGGCTCTGCTCTTCATTAGCTGTGGACCCTTGGACAAGTCCCTTAGCTTCCCTGGGTCTCAACTCCTTTACCAGTAAAATGAGGGGATTGGCTTTGATGATCTCTAAGTTCCCTCCCAACTTTAGATCTATGGTGCTATACTCTAAGTAGAAAGTGAGATATGTGCTCATGTGATAAACTGTAGAATCTCGGCACTTCGATATTGGAAAGAAGTCAAGAGAACTTAGTCTACCCCAAACCTGGATAAAATTCCCACTACGACATACATAATAGGTAATTTGTTCATTTCTTGAAGACTCCAATGAGAAGTAACATTACTTCCATAACCAGTTCATTCCACACTTAGATAAATTTTAGTTATTCATATTCATAAATAATTCTTTGCTATGTGTCCCACTCTCTGGCACTCATTCCTCTGAAATCAAATTTGAACTTACATATTTGTAGATTGGCTCCCCAGCAGCATGACTTCAATATTCCTTCAAATCCATCATATCTTGCCATAGGTCCTAGGGTTATTCTATGGGAGCCCAACCCTAAAAGTATCACTTATGAGTCCCCACTAGTGAACTTCCCCATAATGGTCATCCAGTAGACACAATTAGATAAAAGCAAAGGTATTTACTAAGATGGCATTATAAAAGGAGGGGATCCATAAAACTGGGGCAGATCAAATATGGCCCTGCTTCTTTTGGAATCTCTCTTTCTAGAATCAACATTAATTCATACCAGTTCTGTACCCTCCAGCTAATGAGAGAAAATTTAAGCTTTGTTTTACATGAAAGCCATTCAGATACTTGAAGTCTGAGACACAGCATCCTACTCCAAGTCATCTCTTCTTGAGGCTAAATATTTCTGGTTACTTTCACTGATACTCTTTAGGCATGAACTCCAGCTCCTTCAGCATCCAGATTGCCATCCCTTTAATCCTCTCCATCTTCTCAATGACCTTTCCAAGATATGCCACTGACGATTGAACAGCATAATACAGATGTACCCTGATCAGGACAGACCATGGGGGACTATTACATTAGTGTTCTGGATACTATCCCCATTTCTATGTAGCCTGAGATTACTTTTGTTTTTATTCTTTTTTTTTTCTTTTCATCGAGAACTCAACAATTACCACCAAACATAAATATTACCATGTCCAGAAAAAATTAAAAAAGAAAATTTATATGTGAAATTGTTGATGTTTTTCTTGGCTGCCGCATCACACTGGTATCACATTCAACTTAGAGTCCCTTAAAATCTCTGGTCTTTTTTTTCACAGACTCCTGCCTAGCGATGCCTCTTCTATATTGTACTCGTAAAGCTGGTTTTACTAACCTACACATAGAACCTTATATTTATTCCCAATAATTTTTTTAATTTAACCTGATACTCTAACCATCCCAGATTTTTTTATCCCAACTGTCATACTGTATGTTTAACTATGGCTCTTTCACTGGGCCATCTGCACACTTGATGAACATGCCATCTATACCGTCAACCAAATCATTGACAAAATTCTTAGATGGCCCAAAGCCATGGCCCAATCACAGAGGCAATGAATAGGGCATTTAAAACTAGAAGGGGCCTTTGAGACACTGTAGTCTAATTCCCTTCTTCAACAGATAAGGAAATTGAGTCTTGCTGTGAAGATGACTCCAAAGTCTTATAAATCTGGGAGGATGAAAACATGGTGGTAACACTCAAGACATGCAGTAGTTGGGAAGGAAAGCCAGATCAGAGAAGCTGAGTGCAGTTCTAGATTTTCCATTTGAAGTGATAGTGGGACATCCAGTGGGCACAGACAGCTAGGGCTCTAGAACTGGAGACCAGGAGAAATCTGAGGTGGTAAATGTGTTTAGAGATGGAAGGGATCTCACAGGCCATCTACTTCAACCTCCTCAGTTTACAGGTAAAAACCTGCAGCCCAAGAAAGTTACATGACTCTGCCAAGGTCACAAGGTAATAATTGGAAACACCAGGTCAAATTTAGGTTCTTTAATTTCAATACCTTTTCATTTATACAGCATTGCCTCTCATATGAGCTCTTTGTATTATCCTTAGAACAAAGTAAGTAATTAATAAATGCTTTTCATTCATTCATTCACTGACTCATTCATTGACTCACTCACTCATTCATTCATTCATTGTCTAATGTGTATCCTCTTCTGTTAAGCTTTTATTTGGTGAAATCTATTTTCTAAAATGCTTAGTGAGACTCAGCCTTGGGTTCTAACTTAAGATGATTCCCACAGGCAAGTGAAGCATTATTTGCAGAGTCTTTTGATAAAAACAAACAAAAAAAACCCCTTCCTTTCTCCCCTTCCCTTGGGTAACTTGGTTAGGAATTGTGCTTGAAATCCCCAAACACAAAATTGAGTGGCTCATTTGAATTAAGGCATTTTGTCACAAAAACAAAATATACACTTGGGAAGGGACAGAGATTAAAGCATCATCACCCCCTTGATATCTTAGTGGAAAACAGTTTGTCAGATTAGCTAGATGTTACCTACTAATTTACTGGCTGTTCCAAGTAGGGAATTTTTTGCACAATTAGCTAAGAAAACAAGGATGAAATTGATATGGATACACCTAGGAATAAATTTCATTCTTGAGGCTGATTATTAATATGCATGAAACAGAAACACCATTTTATAATGAATTCATTATTGGCTAAAAAACACGGGTCACCTTTGATCATTTCCGATTAGTAGGTAAATAATGAATACATTTTTATTTTTTTCCATTTCATAACTCATAATGTTCCAGCACAGATGCCTTTCTTTGCCTCTACTATTACTACACATTCAGAATTTTTTAAAAAGAAAGCATGATAATTATAAATTTGGAAGAGACAGCAGACAAGACTCTCTTACATGTCTATTCACAAGGAGGTGTTTCAGTCTTTTAGAAATTTTCAGCATCCAAAAATCTCATTCACTGTAATGAGTCACATTGACTTTTGTACATGAGCAGTCACCGAGAGCCAGGATCTGAATGATCCAACTGTAAAATCATCAACAAAATGTAAAACCTGAGAGTTTCTAGCTGGGGATGTATCTCAGATCTTAGTTATTCCAATCCCCTCATTTTATAGCCAGGAAAGTTAATGACCCAAGAGAAGGGTCTGCTCCCCATTGTAAAGGAAGCTCCTTGAGAGTAGGGATTGTTTTATTCTTTGTATTTATGTGTCTAGAACCTAGCATAAAGCAAGTGTCACACAAATCCTTGCTGATTGTACATAGTATCCTAGATTTAGAAACAGACAACCTGAAGCTCAGAGAAATGACATAGGCAGTAAGTGTTTCCTGTGAGATTAAAACTGAGTCACCTTAGCCTGAAATCCAACATCATAACCATATGCCATGCTGCCTTGAAGGTCCAAAGTCATGCATGTAGTAAGTAGCAGAACCTAGGTTTTTATTTCTATGTAATTTACCTTTCACTTTCAGATCAAGCCATATTCAACTACATGTGCTGCACCAACTTTTTTTCTTGCATAATGGACCATTCATCCTCAGTAGCCACAAGAGCTAGTCAATGAGACTCAAGCATTGGATCAAAGGTCATAGGATCCATAGTATTAAAGGTTCTTAGACTCCATGTTGTATACTGTCCTCATTGAACAAGAAATGAGATTGAAATACAGAGAACAGTTGAAGGCAGCTAGGTGGTGCAGTGGCTAGAACTTTGGAACAGGAGTCAACAAAACCTGGTTCAAATCCAGTCTCATAAGCTTAATAGCTGTGTGAAATTCCATAAGTCACTTAACCTTGGCCCGCCTCACAATTCTCATATGTAAAATGGATTAAATATAGCATTTACATTTTCGGGTTGTTGAGGATCAAATGAGATAGTATTTGTATAGTGCTTAGTAAACCTTAAAACTTACTGAAATACTAGTGACGGTGATGATGATGATGATGGTGATGATGATGATGTTACCTGTTCATAGATCACATAGGTAACATGGCCTAGAGATGGGATAGGAACCCTAATTCTCTCAGTATAAATGCTGGGCTTTCTCATTATACATTAATTGGTCTATATTTTATATTTGACTTAACTTGGGTTATTATTCTAATATATGTCCTCAAAAATTAAATATATCACACCCAATAAGATACTTTTGAATTGGATATTGTGAGTTGCATATTGAACCTAGAATTAGGAAGACCTCAACCTGGATTCCATCTCTACTACTCATTGCTATGTGATCAGGGGCAAGTCACTTAGTCTCTCTGAACCTCGGTTTCCTCATATGTAATATGGGGATAATGTCACTCACCTTGAAAGGTTGCTGCAAGACTCAAAGGGGACTATATAAATATATATATATATATATATATATATATATATATATGTTAACTTTAAAACAATATGCAAATATAAGCTACTCTTAAATATAGAAAAGTAATGATGATTGAAAAATAAAAAGTTTTCAGAGCAGAGCAGTCCTTTTAGAACTTTTATTGAAGTAGATGTGGCTCTACCTGGAAATGCCAAGATAAGGCTGTATCCAAACCTGGTATTCTCTTCTGCCCTAAGCTGTCTGTCCTTCTATTCAGTGTTTTGGGATAGGCATCACCATTTTTTACCATATTCATCAATGATATTTCCATTTGTCAGCTAGCGGATCATGGTAAGTTTTGTCAAAGAAAGTTCAAAGAGTTTGGGGAGATGCCACAGACCTATTACCTGGGAATATAATGTTAGTTTGAGTCACCAGGCCTTGACACAGTCTCCATCACTTGCATATAGAAGTGAGGTCCTAATTATATTATATAGAAATCTTTAGTAATTTTCAGTCCCAAGAAGGATAAAAAATATGTAATTTGCTCAGGCATGGGTGAGGTCTCAGTCTGTATGGATAAAGCTTATTCGTTAGCACCTGACAGAAAGTGAATTAGTAACCCCGAATTTGTTTGAAAAAACCTGAGGCCTGTAATGACACACTGACAGGTTTCTAATGTGTGCAAATCTGGTGTGAGGAAAGGAATTTCTGACTCAGACATTCTTGTGATGAATTGTGAAACTACAATAAGGAAACCTTCCTAAGGGCACACTTCATGGGATAGCTTCTAGGTCAAGGATTCTCAACTCCTTATAGCAGTCTGGTAAAACCTATATGCCCTTTATCCCAATCATGCTCTTAAGTGTATAAAATAAAATGCAAAGGATTACAAATGAAATCGATTATATTATATTTTAAATTACTATATATTTTAAAAGGTCATAGTGTGCAGGCTAAAAACCTCTATCCCTAAGCACTAGGGTTCCTTGTCTGAAAGTAACAATTTTTAGCCATTGAAACACAATTCATTAGAACCATTAATTCCATGCCTCATCCCTGTACTTTTGCACTGGTAGTCCCTCATGTCTAGAATACATTTCCTTCTCAATCCATCCTTTTAGAATTCCCAGCTTTCTTCAACTGGATGCCCATGGTATTCACTGAGCAGGATACAACTTCCTTGAGGGGCAGAGGCTATTTTTCTTTGTTGCTTTATCCCTAGTGCTTAGCACCTTGCCTTAAATATACAAGGTGATTAGTAAATGTTTGCTGAATTAGATTTCTACTTGGATAATAACTGGGAGGGCTAATGACACTTTTTAAATACATACATACACACACACACACACACACACACACACACATATATATGTATATATATATACACATATATATATATATATATACGTACACTACCTATGATTCCCACCACTTGGTTGAGATGTCTCCATCCTCAGTCTAAATTGTTTAGATTTATTGATTTATTGATAGTGAAGGAGAACCAGCAATTCCCATATGAATATCCATGTAGTTGTATTGTTATGGAAAAAGTGATGGATTTGGAAATGGGTTTCAATCCTGAGTCTGTTACTTAAACCTGGGTGGCTTAGGTAAGTCATTTAACTTCTCTATGCCTTAGTTGCTTCATATGTAAAATGATGGAAATGGACTAGATGACTTCTTGGGTCCCTTCCTATCTGCAACCCTATGATCAGCACTGTTGGAAGAAATATTCATGCTGATGAGATCACAGATAAATCAAGGTACCATTTATGCAAGTTCAAGTTAGATTCACTGTTCTCTTCTTCCCCCATGGATATACAAACTATTTGATGGCAGGATTGGCTCATTTTTGTCTTCAAATTCCCATGATCTAGTGAAATTCTTGCAAAAAGTAGATACTTAATAAATATTTGTTGAATTGTTCCTGAATAACTGTTGCACTTCTGAAAATAAAGCCCGTAATCTATCTCAATTATTTCCATTGGTGCTCCTCAGGCATCCTGACTTTGTCATGTTGTCTTGGGCTTCTTTCCCTCCTTCTTTCCTTCCCTTTTTCTTTCCATTTATCCTTCCCTTCTTCCCACCTTTTCTCCCCTTTCTTCCCCCCTCGCTCCTCCCTTTCTTTTGTTTTCTTCCTCTCTCTTTTCCTTTTATTCTTTCTTTCTTTTCATTGACTTGAACTCGTATTGTTTAGAGGAGGACATCTAGATAATCACATGCTACTTGCAGGATTATGAAATATTTGAGTACATTTCAATATGAAATCATGATGGGTAAATTTTACATATGATTATATGATCTACTTGAATTCTACTAAAAACAAATTATGGTAATAAAATGATACCTGTAAAACTTTATTTTCTTCTGATCCTTAGCCAGGAACTATATCAAAATTAAGTAAATTAATTTACTTTTTAATTTCTCTCAGATCCAACATGACAAATAATGTATTTGCTGAAGGGGAATTCTATTTTTATAGAAATATATAAACCAAAATGGGGCAGGGAGGTGGCACAGTCGAGACAGTGAGGGGCCTGTAGTCAGGAAGACATGAATTCAAATCTGGCCTCAGACACTTAATAGCTGTGTGACCCTGGGCAAGTCATTTAACTCTGTTTCTCATCTATAAAATGGGCCAGAGAGGGAAGTGGCAAACCACTCTGGTATCTTTGCCAAGAAAAAACCCCAAAATGGTCACAAAGAGTTGGACACGAGTGAAAGAATCAAACAAGAACAGTGACACGAACAAAGAGTGCCCAGCGTGAATGACGCGGTGTGTTGGCAGCCTGCCCTGGTAGAGGACACATCCAGCGGCTATCAGTGAACTGGGCTGGTGCTAAGTTCTCCTCTTCTACTCCATCAAAGGTGAAGAGCATCCTGGGGTCTTGAAATCTGTCCCAATGGAAAGGCTGCTCTGTCCTGAGCCTGATGGCTGCCTTCCATCTGAACAGCAGTCTAACTAATATCTGTAAGCAATAAATGTCTTGTCCGATGTGCATGGTACTATGGGAGGATCTGGGGATACGAACCAAGAACAAAATCAGTCACTGCCTTCAGGAACCTTACAGTTTAGTTAGGGAACTAACATGTACCTACAGATGGAAATGCAAGGTCATTTGAAGAGGAGAGAAACTGGAGGATACTTCACAAAGATGGTTTCATGTGAGGTGAACAGTGGAGGAAGTGAGGATATAGTGAGGCTCAGATGAGGAAAGATCCTATTCTAGGAAGAATGCCCAGCTTGAATCAAAGGTTAGAGTGGGGATCCCAAAGGCTGGGAATGATATGCTAAAAGTTTAGCTAGCATAGCACCAAAATGAATTTAGTCCCTGTAAGTGACAGTGGAGAAGGGGATACTGGGAGGGAGGGGAAGGCAAGGGAATCTCTACTGCTCCCAGATATCCTGCTTCCTGTGGTAGACTTGTTGATGCCTTCACTGACAGGATAATACTTCTCCTTCTGGACTGTCTTAGAGCACAAAGGATATAGATCTGAATCTGAAAGGAACCTTAGAAGGCAGGATAATAGGATCGCAGACTTAGAGTTGGTACAAACCCTAGCAGCCATCTGGTCCAACCTCTTCATTTTCCTGAGGCACCAGGAGATCGAGCCCCACATGATGTATGCAGCCAGTAGCCAAGTCAGGATTTGCACGCAGGCCATTAAACTCCCAAACCCAGCCCTATTCTCACTGCACAAAACTGACTTTCCCTGAGAAGGAATGAGAGCTAGATGTGTAGGGGATGTCAGTGCAACTTAAGATTGGGGCACGAACTTTAATGATTTCACATTGCCTGATATGTGGCAGGTGCTTGACACATGCTTGATAAATTGAATTGATTCTCCCTCTATATGGCATCTTTCTGGAGGTAGGAGCCTGAACAAAACCACCTGATCTATTCTTTGTGTTCCTTTGATGACCTGGGACCATCATAGTGCTCATTTTGTTCTCAGCCCCATTTTGCTCTACATCTCCTGAGAACCCTGTGTTTACCCACAAGGCTTTCCCCAGCTCAAACCTGGATTCCAATGTGCTGGCAGGGCTTTTGGTCCAGGGTCAGGTTGTGAATTCTGATGGTACCTGACAGCTAAGAGCTAGAAAATGCCTTGCTAGAAGTCACGAACTTCCTTTCTACTAATCTATTATCACCCTGTCAAGAGGAGATGAGAGGATAACCTTGACCCCAGGCAGCAGGAGGATTGAGTCTTCCTTGCTGGCAATAACTGGCAGCTCCCCACTTTCCTTGACAAATAATACGGACTTTGAAAAAGACAAATAAACAGACCTGAAGAAATATGTACACCTAAGTGCAGGGGCAGTATGGGGCAGTTTTCTTTGAGATGTACCCACAGTCTGAGGTGGCGCCTCAGGGCCAGCTGCTCATCACCTCTCCCTGGGGGGCACATCTTCATTTTAAAGTCGTTGACTTTTAGATATGGGAGAGATGTTAGGGGTTGTCTAGGCCATCCTCTCAATTTAACCATTGAGGAAACTGAGGCAGAAAGTAGCAAAAGGATGGGCTCAAGGTCATACATTTTAGTGGAAAGATGTTAAAAAAACTTCATGTGAAAAAGCTCTGTTTTTTATTTATTTGTTTTTGTGGATTCCAAAATCAACGAGTCAAAAGTGCTACACAGCAGCCCCCAAAATTGATTCTCACCTAAGCTGTGTCAAGAAAGAGATAGTGGCCTATCCTGATCTAATCACAATTCAAGTGTCATGTGCAGTTTTGGGGGTCATTTGTTTAAAAAAGACAGCTGGAGACAAGCTGGAAAGTGTCCATAAGTGGGTATGCAAAAAAAACAGGGGCATTAGAATGCATGTCATATTAATACCACTCAAAGAAACTGCAGATATTTAGCCTGGGGAAGATTCAGAGGAGTCATATCCTCAAGCATTGGAAAGGTTGTTGCATACAAAAGCAGACAGGGGGAGATGGAATGGCCCGGGAAAAGGAAGAGCAAGAAGACCAGTGTGGCTGGGCTATGGAGGATGTGATAGGGAGTCATGTGGAAAAAGTTGAGAAATCTATCTTGCAACCATATCGTGAATGGCTTTAAATTTCCAATACAGAAGTTTATGTTTGATCCTTGAGGTAATAGGGAGTGAGAAAGGTCCTGTCCAGCACTTAGAGTCTGTGAAATAAACTTAGCATCAAAGAAATATCAAGTGGGAAAGAGCCTCAGAGACTTCAGTCATTGAAAGTCAGTAGGTAACCTTCCTCTCTGACAACAATTGACATCGCTACAGAATCCTGGGACATCACTTTGCTTCAATAATATTAAGGCTGAACACAATTCCAAAACCATTTGAAGACGGGAAATTTCTTTCTGGCACAAGCCTAAGTTAAGAGAAGGAGGAAAACTCAAAAACATAATTACATTTCACTCTTCTGATCTAAAATGTCGAAAGAATATGATAAAAAATGTTTGAGGATTGGTCATGTTTACAAAATGGCATATTTACCAAACATTGGCATGGCATCCTAATACATTTCCTGCCTTTCTAAAAATAAAGACACTGCTAGACTGGAGAGCTGAAGACATGCTAGTGAAACTTGTGTCTGTTCTGTATAATCAGCTGTCATGTGATTAGACACCCCATTTTTGTTTGCGGGTTTTTATTAAGTGAGCTCAACTGTTTCATTTTGTCGATGCGATGAAGGCAATAAGTATGTGGTGTTGTTTTATTTCCTCTTGATGTTGCTTTCTCAGTGACAAAGACTCATTACAAAAGGCAGCCACTTACACAGAATCACATTTTTAATTCACTGAACAGGCAATTCAATTCGAGTGGTATTGGGAAGAAGAAAATGTTATGTAATGCATATGATCCCTTCAATAAAAATCATGTACATTTTTGTTCTTTTGATCCACTGGCATGGAATGATATCCGACGGCAAAGAAGTTTGAGGGCTGATCATGTCCAAGCAAAAGGAGACTGTTTCAGCAAGGCAGGATAAATTAATGGGCCATCTAGCAATCATTCAATTACCAAGCATTGGTTAAATGTGTTCTATGTTCCAGGCACTGTTCTGAGCAATGGGAGACAAAGACAAAGGTAAACAATCCCTGCCCTGCCTTCAAGGATCTTCATTCAAATAAATATGGGCAGGTGACAATTATCTAGAACATAAATAACTATTTCACACAATGAAAAGATATCCACTCGAACACAGAGGGAAAATAAGAGAAGCAATCCTAGTAGCTGTGCTGCAGTAAGAGGTACACAGATGGGCAGCTAGAGAAAGCAGTAGGCCTAGAGGCAGGAAGAGTCATCTTCCTGACTTCAAGTCTGACCTCAGACACTTAATAGCTGTGTGACCCTGGGCAAGTCACTTAACCCTTTTTCCTTTAGTTCCTCATCTATAAAATGAGCCGGAGAAGGAAATGACAAACCCCAAATTGGGTTATGAAGAGTTGGGCATGACTGAAATGACTGAACAACAACAGCAACAGCATATATCTGAGAAGGCCTCATTATACATTGGTCCGGAGTGCAAACATTCCTTGCAAGAGAACCAAGATGCGTCTGCCAGTATATAATTGTAGATTAGGGGAAAAGAGCATCCTGGGGAATGGAGAAAGACTGGAGGTCTCTGTTAAGTTTGTGGTCATGCAGATTAAGGAGTAGCACCTGTTTAAGCCAAGCTAGGATCTACCTGGAAAAAACAGGGACTAATAGGGACATAGCAAGAGTAGAACTGAAGTCCAGGTTTGAGAATATAGCCTCATGGTAGTACGTGATCAACTGTGGTCCTGAGACCCAGGGCAAGAGTACACATAAGATCCTGAGACTATCCATTTTTTTCCCTTATAAAACTAATAATTAAAAAGTTTCCATTTGAATTGTGTTAGGAAAATTCTGAAGATCAACTGGCAAGATAAGGTCCTGGATGCTGAGGACCTTTCTCAAACATTCACACTAGTTCAGAGAGTACAACTCCAATGGGGTGGCCATATTCAAATGTCAAGTGTACATTCAACTCAGACTTTTATTTGAGAACTCACACAAACCAAGTACTCACACAGAGGTCAGAAGTGATATAAGGGCACTCTCAAGGTCTATCCAAAGAATTTTGGAATCTATTGTGACACATGGGAGAAACTGGTGCAAGACCACCCATCATGGTGTGCCTGCATCAAAGAAAGTGCTGTGTTCTATAAGCAAAGCAGAATTTCAGTAGCTCAAAGGAAATAGGAAATGAATGAATTTAGAGCCATCTCCACTCCAAATGTTCTATGGACTATTTGGGCCTGGCCTGTGGGAGAGCCTTCTGAGCTTGTTTTGGTCTGATCAGCCACAGGCGGACACACTGTACCTCCACCCTGACATAGTGATGTCATTTTGGTCCTCTTTGGGCATGAAGGACAACAACTATTAGTTAGAGGAACGTGACTCCAAAAAACATTCAAAGGGAATCTGGCTGACATTGTTTTTAGAATATTCATTTTTGTTCTCATTAAATCTGTTCTTTGCCTGAGACTAATAACATGGTACATACTTGTTCCATATACTTGTATTTCCAAAAAGATAGGTTCTAGATTAGAAAATCCAAATCGAATCTAGCCCACCCCCACACTCCATAGCAACACACTTTTTTTTCTGAAAACAATATCCTTGGGGAAGATAAAAGTAATTTTAAGGCATCACTCTTGATAATACACAGGGACATTATCCTGCTCAGCTCACAGACTTGTGTTAATCAGATATGTGAGGAAGGCATGCTTTCAGGGAGTGTCATGGGACTGCAGGAACTAAAGATCTAAAGAGTAAGCTTGAACTATTATATCTAATATTAATGGACCATTCCAAAGTGAAGGAAAGTGGGAGGTGTTCACTATGCCATTTCAGAAATAAGGAAGTTCTAAAGATCAAGATACCTATCAAAAAGAACAGGAATTCATGGGCAAGACAAAATCACTTCTCAAAGGCTTATAGCGTAAAACCTAACATAGGACTAGGTACTTATGAGGTCTGATTTATACAGTAGTTAAAGGCTTTCTACTCCCCCCTAATATTTTTCTAAGTGGCCTTACCATGATTCCATAAAATTCCATCCTTTGAGATTTCTCTGTTTGAGTTAAGACTTTCTGAGTCTAGAAAATTCCCATGCCCCAGCAAGGGATGGCATTAACACTTAAGGGCAGATGAGTGTATTCATTAGTTGTCATTGGAGGAAAATGATAATAACATGTATTTATAAAACACCGCCTGTTTTTTAGTGTAAGGCTTTACCACTATTTTGTTATCTGAAGCCTACAACAACCTGATGAGATAGGATGCATTATTATCCCCATTTAAAAGACTAGGAAAGCTTGCTGAACATGGTGGCAGGGGAGGAGGTGGCTCAGGCTTCTCCGGATTAGTAGGCTTGAGGGTTGGCAGGTCCCTTGAGACTCAGCCTCATTCTGGCTCCTATGCAAATTAACAGCAACACTGCACAATGGTGGACCCATGAGAGGAGGAAGTTATAGAAGGAATGACATTTAAAAGTGACACTGCATTGTCAGATGTGCATCTAAACACCCCAAACAAAAGGCATCTCGTGGTGCATCTGAATGCTGTTGGCCAACCCATTTTTCTGTCACAATTCAAACTTCTGTGAAAGAAAGATTCTTGGAAAGACACTCAAGTTAAGGGTCAAAAACAAAAAGACATTCAAATAGCAAAGACTGTACATGGTGACAGAAGTAATCAGGAATCATGTGGCAAGAACAGCAATGGCATAGATCTCTGAATAGGAATGAAACTCAAACTCACCCTTTTATGAGAATAGGAGCTCTACTAGATAATGATGGTGACTTGGAAGTGGTAAGAAGACCACAGATTTTCTCTGAGATGAAACAAAAACAGCCACCAAGAAAAAAGTCCGAAAATTCTAACCTGGGGCAGAAAATTTCAATGAAGAAGAACAAGAAAATATCTGCCACAATATGGTTAGAATAGAGCACAGCATGGCCACCCCTCTGGAAATGTTGGCCAACAGGTGTGGTGAGGAACTTTCCTTCTAGCTGACTACATCCTGTTCCAATGTGACTTGTTCAAAGTTGTGCTGTCCTTGAGCTCAAGGCCAGCACCAGGATTACCAGAACCATCACAGCAATGGCTGCTAAGATTGTTTACTGCCCAGATGTGGGTGAAGATCTCCTATGTGTGAATGGAATGTTGCCCTAAACAGGAGCCTGACTGAAACAGAAGGAGGTGTAATTAACATTGAAGAACTGGATTGGCTGAAAGATCACTTATGCACTGATCCTCAACTTCCTTTCAGTCAGTCTGAAGAGGAAATCTCCCACTTACATGCTCATACTGCCATCACAATGGCAGCTGATGGTTCTTATGATGACGACCTTATAGATGATTTATTTAAAACACTCTACGGAATTATTCACAATTTGAAAAATGTTTGTACAGTGTACTTATCAATAGAGAAAAGGCTAAAACCTCACACTTAGACATCTGGACGTTACATGTGACACTTCCAGTCATTTTTGATTTTCCCTAAGTGACCTAAAGAAACTCAGAGATGGCGAACTGAAGCTTACTGTCAAGCTGATCGAAGCTCCTTTCCCCCAGCTCCCTGTTTGTGAATGCACGGAGCAGGTGGACTCTGCTCTGGAAGACTGTTGCTGCACCAACAAGTTGATCCCTGATGTGAACAAGGTTGAATGTCTTCCCCTAAGCAAATTTACTATAGTTCTTACTTAACTGTATTTTCAATAAAATCAAAAGCTACCAAGCTATTTTGCTTTAGTTTTTATAATGAAAAATGGTTAATGTGTCTGATGAGGTCTAATTATTTTTAATTTTTTGTGATATTTTCTGCTGTATAACACTATTTGAAACAGCCTTGAGAGCATTATCTCTTGTGTAAGTTTAATAAGAATTACTTAATTGCCAAAAAAAATTAGGAAATTCAGGCTCAGTGACTGGCATATTGTCACTAACTTAGTGTCAGAGGCAGGATTTGAATGAAAAGAAGTGTGTCGCGATGGAAAGAATCCTGGATTTAGAGCCAGACGATCTTCATTTAAGTCTTGACTCTCTGTAACTTACTGTCTACATGACCTTAGACAAGTCATTTAACTTCACTGAGTCTCTGTTTCCTGATCTGTTTTTTTTAAAGTGACATAGATGATCTTTGAGGTCCCATTCTACTGAAAGTCAATGATCCTATGATCCCGAGACCAGATCTTCCAGGCTCCAATCCAATATGCTATCCATGAGATCACAATGAAATTTAGGGAAAAGTGACATTGAGGGAAATGGGCATAATTATGATAACTTTGATGAAGATGTGAGAGTGAACATAGGGTGCCCAATCAGGGACACTGCTCTGATATTGTTCCAGATTCCCTGTGTCTGTACTCATGAATATTGTACTCTCTGGCCTCCAAGGCTTTGGTTTTGTCGTTTCCTATGCCTAGAATGTTCACCCTTTCCTTTTTTTGCTCATGGAATTCTTACTAATCCCTAAGAGCGTTACCAAAAAAGCACATTATCCAGACGGTCTTCTCTGAGATTCTCAAGATCCTCACAGACCTCACATAACACTTACTTATCAGGAAGTGTGAGCTATCACCATTATCTGGGTTTGTGCCTTACTCTAGCCTAGGTTACAAAATCCTTGAGGGCAGGCACTACCCTTTTTCACATCATTTTCTCTCTCCCAGGGATTAGAACAGTACTCTGCACGGATTAGGCCTCTGATTAATGTTTCTCGAATGAATGAATGAAGAGATATCCCATAGGTCACACAGATACCCATTCATGCAGCTAAAAGGCTATATGTCATTGACCTTGAAGAAGGTTAACTGGAGATTTTTTTAATCCTACTCCCAACTAGATCATCTGAAGAGAGGTAATGTAGTGTAGTACATGGTGAACTTAAAGTCAGAGATAGCCTGGGTTCATATGACCATTGCAATCACTCATTTCCTCTAAACCTCAGGGTTCTTCCCTGTAATATGGGGATAATAGTAGTGCCTACCTCCCAGAAGTTGCCAGGGTAAACTAAGATAACATATGTAAAACACTTCTTAAATCTTGAAGTTGTATGCAAATGAAAGTTTTTGGTATTAATAATAATCATGATGCTATTATTATCATTCTGTGAAATGGACAAAGACAATAGAGATTTTAGACACAAGGACTGTAAGTCACTCATGATAGAATACCAATAAGTAAATGAAGGCTGATCGGGGGGCTCTTCTTTGCTGAACCTATAAAATTTTAGTAGAAGAGTCTGTATCCTAGAAATGCCAAACAGAAACCGCTGAATTTTCTAGTCAATAAATCAAAATTTGTGTAAGAAAGAGATTTAAGAGGACCAAGGAATGAATGCTGTGAGTTTAATTGGGGGGGAGGGCAGGGAAGAATTCTTCAGGATAGCTGAAAACCTGAGGACTTTTTTTTTTCCTGGGTCTTCCCACAGGGGACATGTTTGGTGAATTTCAACTGCACTGTGGGAAAGGGGCCACGAAATTGATTCAAGGCCTAAAGGGACCTTGGGAAAACAAAGAATCAGACTCAGTTTTGGCAGGCAGACTGCCTGGCTTGGATGTACCTTTGACCCATAAATTGTTATCACTTAGAAAGCAAGACTTTTGAGAGTGACAGATGAGAAAAACCAGAATCTGGTTTCTTTTTCCTTAAGCGTTAGGGATTTAGGTGTTGATAGCTGCAGTAAGTCCTGGGCAGTTCTGGATGGCCCAGGAATCCATTATCTCTTGATATCCTCATTTGGAGGGTGGATATATGACACTTAGGTTCTACTGTCCAAAGGTTTCATAAGGCTCCCCTCCCTTTTTTATCCCAAGAGAGGCAGCACTGGACTCCGGCAGAACTGGACTGGGGCCCTGGAGAGGTAAATACTATCTGTCCAATCTCAGCCAATTCACGATGACTTTCAGATACTCAGTTTCATTCTCTGAAAAATGAGGAATTGAACTAGACCAAAAACTTCCAAAGCTTCCTAAGTTTCTAGAACTTGATGAGACCTCTAGGTTCATTCATTCATTCCTTCATTCATTTATTCATTCACAGATTTTAAGCTGTTAAGGACCTTAGAGTTCATCCATTTTGTACTCCTCATTGTGCACTGATGGACAAAGAGACTGAGGCCTAGAGGATTTAAGTGACTTTCCTCAGGTCACACAGTTAGTAAACTGTAAAGCTAGGATTTGAACTCCTTTGTTTATCCATTAGAGAGCATTTGTTAAGCACCTACTATGTGCCAGTAGCATGTTTAAATGGCTAGAGAGCTTACTCTGAAGTCCTGAAGACCCTGATTCAAGTCCCACTTCTCCTGCACCCTAGGTTGGTGACTCTGGGCAAGTCATGTAATTTCTGGGAGTTCTAAATAATTCTTTTAGATTCTAAATTACAGAGAAGGTGCCAACCTGCCTTGGTAGCAGGACCTTCTTCATCCAGGAGTTATCTGCTATCAGTGAAATCACAAATGCAGTCCCTCATCAGTTAACTATCATTTATTATTATTAACAATTAGTTAACAATTAATAATATTAATTATTACTATCATTCTTATGTACCAAGAACTGCATCAGGCCCTAGAAATACAGAGACAAAATGAGGAACCCCTGCACTCAAAGAGCTTTATATTGGGGAAAACAACGTAGACACAGAAGAGAAAACACCAACTTCATCCAATGCTCTTTCTGGAGTGAGGGGAGGCCGTGAGCATGTGGCATAATGGGTTAGGATAGACTTCTGATAAGATGTCTTCCATCTGCTAATCATCCCTCTTTGTATTGTATCACATTCTATGGAGGCAGGTAAAGGAAGTGAGGAAGAAAGTGGAGGAGGAAGATCATTTCCATCATGTACAGATACTCAAAGGATCAAAGACTTCAGCACCATAAGGGGAGCTCCTGATGCAGGAAGCCATCCAGC
The DNA here is from genome assembly GCF_011100635.1 of Trichosurus vulpecula. Lineage (NCBI taxonomy): Eukaryota > Metazoa > Chordata > Mammalia > Diprotodontia > Phalangeridae > Trichosurus > Trichosurus vulpecula. The sequence continues at coordinate 15,205,833 of NC_050580.1, read as the reverse complement.
AAAAGCAGTTGAGCATCTGTCAATAGTTTAGTAAATGAGTCCTAAGGGTCACTGAGGCATATAGAGGTAAGCTGACTTGGCCACGGACATATAATTAGTAGAGGGCAGAGGCAGGATCTGAACCCAATCCTACCTGATTCCAGGTCTAGTAATTTATATACCACCCCTAGCTGCTATTACAATTTGTACTTATAGGGGGCTTTAAATTTACCAAGCCCATCACACACATTATTTTTTTTGTAATCATCTTATGTAATTAACCTCATTTTACAGATTCAGAAACCAACATACAAATGGGGAAAGTAACTTGCCCAAAGTCAAAGAGCAAGGAAGATCACAGATCCAAGATCCCAACATGGCTTTTATTGGGACATGGGGACAGGCTTAGAGGATGTTTAGCAGCCATCTGATTCAATTCTTCATTTTCTTTAAAAAGAAATTGATGAGGGGCAGCTAGGTGGCTTAATTGATAGAGCAACAGCCCTGAAGTCAGGAAAACCTGAGTAGTTCAAATTCAGTCTCAGACACTTACTAGCTGTGTGATCCTGGAAAAGTCATGCAACTCCGATTCCCTCAAAAAATCAAGGAAGAAAGGAAGGAAGGAAGAAAGAAAGAAAGAATGAAAGAAAGAAAGAAAAAAGGAAGGAAGGAAGAAAGAAAGGACGGAAGAAGGAAAGAAAGAAGGAGAGAGAGAAAGAAAGAGAGAGAAAGAGAAAGATTAAGTTCTCAGTGCTGTTAAGAGCAAGAGGAGTCAAGAATCATCAGGGCAAAACAAATAAATAAATTAATTCAGGGGAAAGAGGAGCAATTTCTGAAGGAACAAAGAGGATCAGAGGCTTTGACATCAGAAGAATTCTGAGGCATAAAGGAGAAAGGGGCAACCTGCCTTCTCTAATCTCCCTTTCAGCTTTGGCTTGTGGTTGAACTGTTCTTGGATGTCCCATGCCTCTAGGTGAGTCCCCACCCTGGTCGAAGCTCTGAACTCCCACCTGGCTCAGCTTTCCTAGACCTATGGAGGCAAGGAGAGGCACTCCTCAACACACCAGCCAGGACCCTTGGGAGCCAAGCCTGGCAGCTGGGGAGGCAGGACACACTCAGCCACTTAAACACTGATGAGAGGGCAGGAGTGACCACCATCTCATTTATCCTCAAACTTAGCTGCATTTCCATTTTGTCAGCTCCCTCACTGTGCACTTGAGAGGGCTCCTTAGCACTTTCCAGAGTAGATGATGAAGATTTTTGAAAATAATTTCTCCTTTTTGAGGAAATAAAGAATCCATTTGTTAACACCAAACTCACAGGACAGCGGTTGCAGACATTCTGGCATGAAGTTTATCTAACACCTTTTATTTTCTCACTAAACCATATCACTGACTTTGCACACTTGGGTTTAGAGCCCAAAGGACTCACACTTTGACTGGGGTGGGGTGTGTAATTGCAATACAACACTTGAGTTTTAAAAGCCAGCAATGAAAGTATGCAATAAATGCACTGGGGGCTCTTTACAAGATCTCTTTCTGCTACAATGGTAGGATGAACAAGACCAAGCGAAGTGTCTCGCAGGTTACCAGCCCCTCCACAAGCTCACGTACCTCCCACCTCTCATTTTTTTTCTTTACTTCACAGAGTTGTGAATGTGAGTGGGGTTGCCAATTGGAATGTGACAATGAGCTTACTAATAAAATGACATGAATGTTCAAAGTTGCACAAAAGTTGAGAATTGACTGTCTTCTGATATTTTGCCTCCCTTTCTCAGCCAAACTCCCTTTAAAAAGCTGTCTATGCTTGCTTCCTCTTTTTTCTTAATTTTCTCTCAATCTTACTGCCAAACCTTACCACTCAATTGAAACTGCTCTCATCAAAATTACAGTCTCTGACAAATCTGATGGTCATCTCAGTCCTCATCCTTCTTTAGAGCTCTCCTGGATTGGACGATATGCTCACCCTTTCCTCGATGCTTTCTTCTCTCTGGGTTTTCATGATACTATTTCCCCCTCAGTCTCCTACTTATTCTCTGACTGCTCCTCCAACATCTTCCTTCATGACTTATCATACATACCCTGCCCCCTAATTTTGATGTTCCCCAAGTTTCTTTCCCAGGCCTTCTCCTCTTCTCACTCTACATTCTATCTACTCCTAGTGGGTAACTGGGCTATCATCACTATACGCTATGGTAATGCTTCCAGATGTTTATATCCAGCCCTAGTCTCTCCCCTGAGCTTCAGCTCAGCATTGCCAATGGCCTATTGAACATTTCAAACCAGATGGTCCCAGAGTTATCTTAAACTCCTTGTGTCTAAAACTATCAAAGGCAAAACCTATTCCCTGTCCTCTAGGTATGTAACCTTGACATTTTCCTGGACTCCTCATTCTCTCTCACTGCACATTTCCAAATGGTTTGAAAAGTGTTGTTTGCATGTTGCCTCTTCCCCTACACTATGAGCTTGGTAAGAGAAGGGAATATTTTCCCTCCTTTCTTTGTACCTGCAGTACTTAGCTCAGTGTTGGTGCTTAACAAATGACTGTTGACTGAGTTGCCAAACATCTCTATCATCCCACCCCTTCTCTCTACTTATGTAGCTCCCACCTCAATTCAGACTCTCACCATCCCAGCTTCAATTATTGCCACAGCCTCCTAATTATGCTCCCAATTTTAAATCTCTTTCTACTTTAATTCATTCCACGCAGTTGGCAAAGTAAGTTTCCTTAAGCATTGGCCTGACCATATGACAACCTACTCAATCAACTCTAATGGTTCCCTCTGACCTCTAGGATCAAACACAATCTCTGATTAACTTTTAAAGCCCTTCATATCCTGGTGCCAACCTCTCTTTTTTAGTCTCATTGGACATTACTCCCCCTCCCACACTCTGCAATCCAGTCAAACTATCCCTTTCTCTGTTCCTTACATACAACACTCACTGTGCTTTTACAAAGGTTATCTTCCCTGCCTATAATGCACTCTGTCCTCACCCCTGCTTCATGGAGTCATCCTCTTCATTCAAGGCCCCATGTTCAGCATGAAGTCTGTTCTGATTTCCCTCAACTTTTAGTACCTTTCCCCACAAATTACCTTTTATACCTTGTATCCAATTATAATGGATGTATTATATATATACATATGTATGTATGTATGTATATACACACACAAATAACTTAAATTTTATATTTATATTGCATAAATTTTATATGTACTTGTTGTCTATCCTGTACCTCAGCCCTGGATACATACTGTTTTAGAGTTAAGGATTATTTCATTCATTGTACTTATATCATCCCCAGAGATTAACAAAGTGCCTGGCACACAGTAGGTACCAAATAAATATTTGTTGAATAATTGATTGGTACATGCCAGGCAGCAGGCAGACACATCACTTTCCACACTGAAATCTGAAATTCTGTCAAAGATTTTATGTTTCAGAAGAAGGATGGGAGTACTGGTGCTGAAAAAGAGGGAAACAGAAGGAACATAATCAATCTCCCTTTCTTCATGTATTGCTCTGATGCAAGTTTCACAGAACCATAGACTACTAGAGTTGAATTTCCAGTTCTGCCCCTATCCCCATCATGAATCCTGACTGTGGCATTTCTGATCAATCCTCATGCTCTCTATTTAGAGTGATGGGTAATTCACTATCTTCCAGACCATCCACTTCATTTCTCCGTAATTCTAATGGGAGGTGTTTTTTTTTCTGTATTTCTTACCCCTTACTTGGAGTTAAAAATCAGCCTTTCAGTAATTTCTATGCACTGTCCCTGGTTCTAGACTTCAGTGTTGAGAAGAAAAGGCTTACTCTTTGTGGTACATGAACTAACTTTTTTAGCTGACAGGCCATGTGGTCAGATGTGAACTATGTTAATTATCACAGTGTGACCTTGGCTTTCTATACACCAAGGAGATTGCAGCCCTGAATACATTCCTGGATTCTAATGGGGCTGAATGATTTACTCAGGAGTGAGAGGAAGGAAAATTAAAGGGACAAATGACACCGTTCTGGTTTCCTCAGCACTAATTGATGATGATGGCAATGATAATTCTAAACAATTAACATTTAGATCATACTTTATATGTGATACCTTACTTGATACCCCACAAATACCGCATATGGAACGTGATAATATTAATCCCATTTTACAGATGTCTTACCCAGGGTTACAAAGCTAGGTAAAGTTGAGGCAGGATTGGAATTTGTATCTTCTTTTCTCCAGGCCCAGCATTCTATTAGTGCTCAAAGGAGTTCTTTATTCATTTGGGAGGGCTGTTATGGCATTGCTCCATATTACATCCTTAGGTCCCAGTTCTTCCTCTCGTTTCCCTCTACCTATTCATCCCAAATTAGTCATCAATTGGCAAAGAAGGCATCAAGCAATTATTTGAGAATCCAAGTATGATTATTCTTTTTTTTTTGGAGAAGCAATACCCATCCTGTAACCTCAAACCTTTATCAAGGGCCATTATTAGGGCAGAATTACTGCATCATTGCCCCTGGGCACTGGCATGCCAATGATGTTGACAGCACTTCTATTCCTTTAGCAAGTAGAGCTGAGCTTATCATCCTATGAATAATTAGTTAAAACATGAACCTAGCATGCCCTTTCTCCACTGCTCCTGAACTGGTAGCCACACCTTACAGAAACTCCTCCTTGAACCCATCCCTCCCCATGGATACCTTTCCATCAGTGATTTTGTTATCTCTGCCCAAGGGGTAGGTTTCTCCCCTCCTACCTACAGAGTGGAATGTCTACTAGTATCTCCAATAGAATTTGTCTTTAAAGGTTGGCTTCAGGCTGCCTTCCATATTGACCTTCAACGTTCCATAGATTTTCCCTTAGCATAGTAAAAAGGAAGGAAGAGGAGGTACCGAGATTCTCCAGTATTCCCACAGATTCTTCTATGGCTACTTGAGCTTTCAACCCTGTTGCTCCCCCCCCCCCATCCCAGCCCCAGGCACACCAGGAACAATTCAACAGCCAGGCCAGTTGACAAGAGTCCATTGACCAACTAAAGCTTTTTGCTGGGTGGGTTGCTCATTAAAATCTAACTGACAGCTAAGTCAGATATTGATGCTAGTGAAATAAGAAAGTTCCTCATGCGTCCAATGATATTTTAGCTTCCCCTGTCCAGTGACTATTTCTGGAGCCTTATAAGTATAAAATCCCTGCTTATGGCCTCATTTCTGTGGAACTTCTCTGTTAGTCCCTGAAAATAATTATATCCATCATTCAAAGAGGCTGTTTTCACCATTTGTAATGGTATAATAACAAATAGAGCCATTTCTTAAGTTCTACGTGTCTGCTGATCTAGTGATTAGCATTTATTAAACACCATGTGAGGTGCTGGGACTACAAAGACAGAGATGATACAATCCCTACTCACAGTAAACCTACAATCCAATGCAGAGTAAAACATGTAGATGAATAGGCACATACAAGGCGCATGCAGAGAAGCTAAAAAGTAACAGAAGAGAAGGCCGTAGCAGCCCAGGGCAGTGAGGAAGGCCTCTTGCAGAGGATGGGGGTTTGAGGTGAGTCCTGAAGGAAGCCAGGGACCCAAAGAGGCAGAGGTGAGGAGAGAGAGCATCCCAGGCCAGGGGGACCTGAGCAGACAATAAAGGAACAATAGTCATATCTCGTACTTGTGTTCCTCTTCAACTTGATCTTACTTGCCTTCCAGTTACTGCTTATAGCTGCCCAAGACTTGAATGATTTAGGGGAAGATGGCCTTATAACACCTCCCTCCTCTTTATTTGCAGAAACATTGCCCCATGGAGTGTCTTATGTCCACTTTACGGCTCAGCTTTGGTTCTGCAGTCTATAGGATGGATTTCCTTATTCCCCTAGCTGTTAGCAGGTATGGCCCCAATGACTTTGCTACATCATTATGTGTGTATGTTTTTCTCCTGACTCCTACCCCCTTACTCCTACTAGAATGTGAACTACTGGAAGACAAAAATTGTTTCATTTTTTGTCTTTGCATCCACAATGCCTGGTAGGGTACCAGGTATGTATGTCACTATAATAATATATGAGTGTAAGGGCATTTGGTATAAAGGCATATGAGTATAAGTCATCACATAGTAGGCATGTTAAATTGAATAGAATCCTCATTTGGCTAATGAAGATATGGGAACTCAGTGGAGCTGTTCAAGGTACCCCAATGAATTGAAAGAACACAAATAGGTTGAAAACAACCCTCAAAGCATAAAGTCAAGGGAAGAAAGCAAACAGCTTTTTAGAAAAATTTCCCATCTGTGAAATTGAGGGGATGTTTCCAGGTGATCTTTAAGGTCAGAGAATCATAGAATCTTTGAGTTGAAAGATAAATTAGAAATCATCTAGTACAAATCCCTCATTTTACAGATGAGGAAACCATCTCTTTCAGCTCTAAAAAGTCCAAGATTCTATAATTTTGTACTGTCCAGATTTATGGATGAATTGTTCCTCAACAGTTATGTGAAAATGGTTGTTTTGCTTGAAGGTTAACTTACAATGAACTGGCCTCAGAACTAAATGGGAGAAAACAATGCATTTGGGAAATATCAAAGCACTTTCAATAACCCCAAGCTTCTCCTTGACCCACAAACAACATCTTGCCAATATTAATTTTCTGCCAAGGATGTGATATGACCAATGAACACAGAATGTCACAGTTTATGAACAGTCAAAATTCTGGGTGACCAAAAGGCCAATGAAGGGATTCTAGTGAGCACAAGCAGGCAACAACATAGGGCCAGTTGTGATTTCTATTTAAAAACTAATAAAAGGATAACATCCCAGATATGTATGTTGGAAAAGGAGGTGGCCATGGGTAAAAAAAATAATAGTGAGTGATAATAGATGAGCGGCCAAGCACTACACTGAATGGTAAGAGACTGAGAGAGATGACTCCAAAACATCAGGCAGATCCTCTGTTCCAGACTTAAGGATGAACATGCCAATCCCTTCCTCCACTCAGCTGCCCAAGTGGTGATCATGAGGTACACATCCATGGCATTGCCTTACTTAGTAAATGTTAAATACTCCCTCTGATGCGTACTGCCTGGGTGGCCTTAGGTAAGGCACATACTGTTTGTGGGCTTCAGATGCCTTATCTGCATCATGAGGATGTTCAACTGAATAATCTCAATGGTCCCTCCCAACTTGAGAACCATGATCCTATGAATTTACCTTGTGGAATAGAGGCATTATAAAAAAGTTCTGAAATATGTACTGTTTCTGACTATTTTGTCATATTTTCCCCAGTACGTTTCCATTATAAAGTTTTAATGTGCCTCTTTGGAGAAGGCAGGACCAATATCATCAGCCCAAAATCAAGTCATCCTCAAGTTTCCATAGTTAGTACAGTAAAAAAGAGTCCTATGCCTGGAGTCAGGAAGACCTGAGTTCAAACCTTCTTAAGACACTTAGTAGTTGTATCACCTGTAAGCAAGTCACTTAACTCTGTTTGCCTCAGTTTCCTCAACTGTAAAATGAGGATAATAATAGCACCTACCTGGCAGGGTGCTCGTGAGGATCAAATGAGATAATAATCAATTGTTTAGCACAATACCTGGAGCATAGTAAGCACTATATAAAAGCATATTCTATGCCCCCACCCCCTCCCTCAGTCCTGGTGCCATCATTTTTGTGTAAATGGAACACTTCATAAAATTTTGGGGGAAAAATATTTTCTGTTCTATATCAAAAGTGATTGTTTTGGGGGGACGGAGCCAAGATGGCCGCATGAAGGCAGCGTCTTACCGGAGCTCTCTCACAAGGTCTGTCAGATTCCTATAAAAAAGTGAATTTGAGCAGATTTGAGAGAGTCAGAAACTGCGAGCAGTCTGCGTGGGGCAAATTTCCGAGCTGGGAGAGTCTGAAAGGCCGGAGGAACGAACCTGCAGGCTCGGACAGTGCTCGGTGCGGAGCGGCTCCAGACCAAGGCGGAAGCAGCTGGCCGAGAAATCCACGTGGGAGACGGGCTGGGAGAAAGCCGGGCGCCCGAAACCGGCAGAGATCCCCAGGCCTCCCAACACAGGACGGCAGTCGGTGGGAGCGACGAGAGGAAGCGCAAAGCCACCAGCCGTGAAAACACCCAGTCCTGACGCTTGCAAAACCCAGGAACTCGGCTTCTTGAAATTCCAGAAGACTCAATGGCCAGGTAAAAGGCTCTAATCCCTCCCCCCCTCACCCAGAGAATTCCTCGGGAAAAAAAAAAAAGAGAACTGAAACAGAGGAGAGAGTAGTGGGGCCTCACAGGACAAATACTAGAAAGGAGTCAATGCCAGGAGCCCAGACGTAACCTTGCTCCCCCAGGGGAAGTGCCAGACATCAGCTCAGACAACAAACAGCTGAGACCATTGCTGAAAAGCAAGTGCTGGAGAGCACCCACAGGGAGTGAGACGCCAGGGAGCCAGACCCCTCCCCCACACCTCAGGAAACTGAAGGTTATAATTCTAGACTCACAACCCCCAGAATAATAAAGCTGGGACAGAGAGCCCAAAGATAGAAATTCGTTGTAATGCCAGGAAAAGGGAAAACAACAAACATGAAGAAGAATACCAAAAAACCGAGGACAATAGATTCTTTTTATGGAGACAGGCAGGATCAAAATATTGATATGGAGGAGGAGGGCAATGACACGGTAGATACATCAGATACCTCAAAAGCTAATATGAACTGGTCTCCAGCCCAAAAAGCACTGCTGGAAGACCTAAAGGAGGATTTTAAAAACCAAATTAGGGAGCTAAAAGAAAATATGGAAAAAATGGAAAAAAGGGAGAAAAAAATACACTGATGAAATCAAGTCCCTAAAGAATAAGATTGGCAAAATGGCTACGGAGATTCAGAATCTAGAGAGAGAAAAGGACACCCTGAGAGGTGAAATCAACCAATTGAAAATGGAGGCTCAAAAGCAAAATGTAAACACTAACTCTTTTAAAATTAGACTTGAGCAAGTGGAAGCTAATGAATCTATGAGGCATCAAGAAGTAATAAAACAAAACGTAAAGAATGAAAAAATAGAAAAAAAATGTGAAATATCTGATTGGCAAAACAACTGACCTGGAAAATAGATCCAGGAGAGACAATTTGAGAGTTATTGGTCTACCGGAAATCCACGATGAAAAAAAGAGCCTTGACAGTATCTTCGAAGAAATTATCAAAGACAACTGCCCAGAGGTCCTAGAACCAGAGGGCACAATAGTCATTGAAAGAATTCACCGATCACCCCCTGAAAGAGATCCCAAACTGAAAACACCAAGAAATATTATAGCCAAATTTCAGCGCTATAAACTGAAGGAGAAAATACTGCAAGCAGCCAAAAAGAAGCAATTCAAATATCGTGGAACTACAGTCAGGATCACGCAGGATCTCTCAGCTTCCACATTAAAAGACAGGAGAAATTGGAATATGATATTCCGAAGGGCAAAGGAGCTGGGACTACAACCAAGGATCAACTACCCAGCAAAACTAAGCATAATTTTCCAGGCAAGGCGATGGACATTCAATGAAATAAGGGAATTCCAGACCTTCCTGATGAAAAGGCCAGAACTCAATGGAAAATTTGATCTCCAAATACAAAACTCAAGAGAGACATAAAAAGGTAACCAGGGGGAAAAACCCCACAAACCTCATTAACCAATAAGCTTAGGTTGTTTACATCTTTATGTGGGATTATATCATCTTATGTATGTTTTTTATGTATATACATATACATATACATATATAAGTCATTCTTGTGAATGGTACAACTATTATGACAAATGAAAGGGATATACATAGGTTGTGAATGCCTGTATAAATTAACTGATGTAAAGATATAAAATATAAATAAGAGATATAAAGGGAGGGCTATGAGGGAAGTGGTAAGGAGGTAGTAGAAAAGGGTAAATTACACCAAAGGAAGTGGCAAAAAAACATAGTAGAGGGAAAGAAGGGAGGGAGAAGAGCAGTATTTGAGCTTTACTGTCATCTGATCTAGTTCAAGAAGGGAATAACATACTCTGAGAAGTTTAGAAATCTAACTTGTCATACGGGAAGTGGGAGGGAAAGGGGGGAAAAAGGGAGAGGGGAGGGCAGAAGGAAGAGGAGAAGTAGCAAGTAGGTAACGGTAAGATAAGGGAGGGGAATAAAGAGGGAGGGTTAACTGAGGAAAGTGGTGGTCAAAAGCAAAACTTTGTTGAGGAGGAGAAGGGGAAAGGGAGAAATAAAAGCATAAACAGGGGGAATTAGGATGGAGAAAAAGACACAGATAGAAATCATAACCCTGAACGTGCAGGGGATGAACATTCTCACAAAACAGAAGCAGATAGCAGAATGGATTAAAAACCATAATCCTACAATATGCTGTTTACAAGAAACGCATCTGAAACAGGGGGATACACATAGGGTTAAGGTAAAAGGCTGGAGTAAAATATATTGTGCCTCAGCTAAAGTAAAAAAAGCAGGTGTAGCAATCCTAATCTCAGACAAAGCAAAAGTAAAGATAGATCTAATTAAAAGAGATAAGGAAGGACATTATATCCTGCTAAAAGGCACCATAAACAATGAAGCAATATCATTGCTTAACATATATGCACCAAGTGGTAAGGCATACAAATTCTTAGAGGAGAGGTTAAGGGAGTTACAGGAAGAAATAGACAGCAAAATTATAATATTGGGAGACCTCAACCTCCCCCTTTCTGAACTTGATAAATCTAACCTCAAAATAAATAAGAAAAAAGTTAAGGAGGTAAACAGAATTTTAGAAAAGACACATATGATAGACCTCTGGAGAAAAATGAATGGGGATAAAAAGGAATATACTTTCTTCTCAAAAGTACATGGCACATACTCAAAAATTGACCATGTACTAGGGCATAAAAACCTCACAATCCAGTGCAGAAAAGCAGAAGTAGTCAATGCATCCTTTTCAGATCTTGATGCAATAAGAATCATTTTTAATAAAGTACCATGGAAAAATAAGCTAAAAACTAATTGGAAACTAAATAATTTAATTCTAAAGAGTGAGTGGGCCAAAGAACAAATCAGAGAAACAATTAATAATTTCATTCAAGAGAATGACAATAATGAAACAACATACCAAAACTTATGGGATGCAGCAAAAGCAGTTCTTAGGGGAAGTTTTATATCTTTAAATGCCTACATGAATAAAATAGGGAAAGAGGAGATCAATGATCTGGGCATACAGCTGAAAAAGCTAGAAAAAGAGCAAATTGAAAACCCCCAATTAAATACCAAATTAGAAATACTGAAAATCAAAGGAGAGATTAATAAAATTGAAACCAAGAAAACTATTGAATTAATAAATAAAACAAAGAGCTGGTTTTATGAAAAAACCAATAAAATTGACAAACCTTTGGCCAATTTGATTAAAAAAAAGAAAGAAGAAAATCAAACTACCAGTATCAAAAATGAAAAGGGTGAGGTCACCTCTAATGAAGAGGAAATCAAAACAATAATTAGGAATTATTTTGCCCAACTGTATGCCCATAAATTTGACAACCTTAGAGATATGGATGAATATCTACAAAAACATAAACTGCCCAGACTAACAGAGAAGAAAGTGAAATTTCTTAATGACCCCATATCAGAAAAAGAAATTGAGCAGGCCATCAACGAACTCCCTAGGAAAAAATCTCCAGGGCCAGATGGTTTTACATGTGAATTCTATCAAACATTTAAAGAACAACTAATTCCAATACTTTGTAGACTATTTGGGAAAATAGGTGAAGAAGGAGTCCTACCAAATTCTTTTTATGACACAAATATGGTACTAATACCCAAACCAGGTAGAGTTAAAACAGAGAAAGAAAATTATAGACCAATTTCTCTAATGAATATTGATGCAAAAATTTTAAATAAAATATTAGCAAAAAGATTGCAGCAACTCATTATGAGAATAATACACTATGACTAGGTAGGATTTATTCCAGGAATGCAAGGCTGGTTCAATATTAGGAAAACTGTTAGCATAATTGACCATATCAACAACAAAACTAGCAAAAACCATATGATCATCTCAATAGACGCAGAAAAAGCCTTTGACAAAGTACAACACCCATTCCTATTAAAAACACTAGAAAGCATAGGAATAAGAGGAACCTTCCTCAAAATTATAAATAGCATCTACCTAAAACCATCAACAAGCATTATTTGTAATGGGGATAAACTAGATGCATTCCCAATAAGATCAGGGGTGAAACAAGGATGTCCATTATCACCCCTATTATTCAATTTGGTACTAGAAACATTAGCTGTAGCAATAAGAGAAGAAAAAGAAATTGAAGGAATTAGAATAGGAAAAGAAGAAACTAAATTATCACTTTTTGCAGATGATATGATGATTTATCTAGAGAATCCTAGAGAATCAAGTAAAAAACTACTTGAAATAATAAACAACTTTAGCAAAGTTGCAGGATATAAAATAAACCCACATAAATCCTCAGCATTCCTATACATTACTGACAAAGCCCAACAGCAAGAGACAGAAAGAGAAATTCCATTCAAAGTTACTGAAGGCACTATAAAATATTTGGGAGTCTATTTGCCAAGACAAACCCAGGGCCTATATGAACATAACTATGAAACACTTTTCACGCGAATAAAATCAGATCTAAATAAATGGAGAAATATCACTTGCTCATGGTTAGGCCGAGCTAATATAATAAAAATGACAATTCTACCTAAATTAATCTATCTATTCAGTGCCACACCAATCGAACTACCAAAAAAATTTTTTACCGAGCTGGACAAAATAATAACAAAATTCATTTGGAAAAACAAGAGGTCTAGAGTATCTGGGATATTAATGAAAAGACATGCTAGAGATGGTGGCTTAGCCATACCAGATATTAAACTGTACTACACAGCAGCAGTCATCAAAACTGCCTGGTACTGGTTAAGAAACAGGGGTGTGGATCAGTGGAATAGGATAGGTACACAAATAGGTGAAATCAACAAGTTTAGCAATCTACTCTTCGATAAACCCAAAGAGGCCAGTTTCTGGGCTAATAATTCACTATTTCACAAAAACTGTTGGGAAAATTGGAAAATGGTAGGGCAAAAACTGGGCATAGACCAATATCTTAAACAATATACCAAAATAAAGTCAAAATGGGTTTATGATTTAGGAGTAAAAGTTGATACTCTAAATAATTTGGGAAAGCAAGGAATAGTTTACTTATCAGATTTGTGGAAAAGTAAAGAATTCATGACCCAACAAGAGATAGCATTACAAAATGCAAAATGGATAATTTTGATTATGTCAAATTGAAATGATTTGTACAAAAAAAGCCAATGCAACAAGAATTAGGAGGGAAGCAGAAAATTGGGAGAAAATCTTTGCAACTAGTATCTCTGATAAAGGCCTCATCTCTAAAATATACAGGGAGCTGAGCCAAATATATAGGAATACAAGCCATTCCCCAATTGAGAAATGGTCAAAGGATATGAACAGGCAGTTTTCAGAGGAAGAAATTAAAGCTATCTACAGGCATATGGAAAAATGCTCTGGATCACTGCTGATTAGAGAAATGCAAATCAAAACAACTCTTAGATACCACATCTCTCCTGTCAGATTGGCTAAAATAACAAATCAGGAAAATGATAAATGCTGGAAAGGATGTGGGGAAATTGGAACATTGTTGCATTGCTGGTGGAGCTGTGAGCTGATCCAGCCATTTTGGAGGGCGGTTTGGAACTATGCCCAAAGGGCTATAGAAATGTTCATATCCTTTGACCCAGCAATACCACCTCTAGGGTTGTATCCCAAAGAAATCATGCAAGCGGGAAAAGGACCCATATGTACAAGAATATTTATAGCAGCTCTCTTTGTGGTAGCCAAGAATTGGAAACCAAAGGGATGCCCGTCAATTGGGGAATGGCTGAACAAGCTGTGGTATATGAAGGTGATGGAATACTATTGTGCCATAAGAAATGGGGATGATGCAGACTTCATAACAACCTGGAAAAACCTACACAACATAATGCTGAGTGAGCGGAGCAGAGCCAGGAGAACGTTGTGCACAGCCACAGATATATGGATTCTGTGAGGACCAACCCTGACATACTGCGCTTTTCTCAGCAACCTAAGGGACAAGGACAACTCCAGGGGACTCACGATGGAGAATGCTATCTTCATCAAGACAAAGAACTGCGAAGTTTGAATACAGACTGAGGCACACTACATGCTCGCCTTTTCTGCTTCTCTTTTGTTTTTGTTTTTGGGGTTTTTTTTTTGGTTCTGTTTCTTCTTTCTCATGATTCATTCCATTGGTCAAAATTCTTCTCCACGACTTGACTAGTGCATAAATTAATTCAATGCGACGTTATACATGACAGTTATATGAGACTTCATGCCGTCTTGGGGAGGGAGGGGGGAGGGAGGGGAGAAAAACTGGAACTCAAAACTATGTAGAACCTTGTATGGTAAACTAAAAATAAATAAAGAAATTTATAAAAAAAAAGTGATTGTTTTGGTGTCTGCTCTGCCTACCCCACTGAAGAGTGCAACTCTGCCAGGCTTAAGTACACAATCTTCATGAGCAGCCATGATTGAAAATGTCCATCATTAGGTGATTGGGTCAATTGTGTATCTCTTCCAACTTAGTCTGTAGACAACATACAAAATGCCATTCCTTCCCTCCAAAATCAAATTCTTCCAAACTTAATAGATTTGAAAGTTGGAAGGGATCCCAAAGATCATCCAGTGTAACTCCCTCAACTACAAGTATAAAAACTGCCCCTTATGGAGGTAAGTGACTTGCTCAGGGTCCTATAGGCAGCAAAATCACCAGAGGAAAGATTTGAATGTGGGTGCTTGGCTCTAGAGTCAATGCTCATTCCACTGGAAGAAACAGAGGTAAGAAGACTATCTACAAGTAGAGGTAAGGCCAACTTAGCACTGGCAGCTGGTGAGATTGGGAAAGGTCTCTTAGAGAATGTGGTGCTCAAGCTGAGTTTGGAAAAGTGCTGGGCATTCCAAGAGGTGGAGGTGAGGAAGGGGAGCATTTGAAGCTTGGGGCCAGACTATGCAATGTCACAGGGATGGGAGATGGATTGGGCTGTGTAGAAAACTGCATGCCAGCCAGTATAGTTGGTCCAGCTTGCGAACAGAGGGGACTGAAGTGAAAGAGATCAGAAGCAGATAGGTTGTGAAGAGCTTTAAATGACAAGTAAAGAAGCTATGATTGGAAAGTCTGCCTATCTCAAGTCCTCAGAAAAAAGTTAAAAAACCTACTTTAACAAACTTGGCATTCATCATTTACCATCACTGAAGGGTCATAAATCTCAAGACACCTGGCAGAACGCTACCAGGCTTAGGGCATCCCTCTATGTGGTCTTCATTCTCATAGAAAGGGAAAACATAAAACAGTAGAAACAAGTGGAGAAACTTGAATAACTTTTCTTCTTTCCCTTACCCCAACCCTGATGTCAAGTGAAATGAGAAGTGAAAATTGTATTGTTAAATTCCATTCACACTGTGCAAGTGATAAGAAGAAATTGTACCTCATTTCCTTCTCTACAGTTACAAATCACCTTGTTCACAAAAGTCTTGTAGGAATGTGTTGAACCTATTTACTGGCCAGAACTGTATTGGTTTTGGACAAACAAACACTTAGGAAAACATTTACTTTGGGGGAGAGAGCAAACAAAATAATGCAGCAGCAAAACTTTGGATTAAATGGAATGGTCAGAGAAGTGGTTCTTCTGGCTGTTTCCTTCATTTTGATAATTAAACAACATGCCAAATCCTCTTTTTCCCTCACCCTCATTCCAAATATTTTCCTAAAATATCACATTGGACTTTCTGGCATGAATTAGGAGTTAGGAATTAGATAGGTAATAGGTAGGTAGGTAGATAGCTAGATAGATAGGGATAGGTTTAGGTATATAGATACTATAGATAGGTATATCTATCCATCTATCTGTCTTTGTAGGAAGAAGGTCTCCAAATATGTTACTTCAAATTCAGATAAGGAAAAGACCCTTTACTAATTTTCCTCAATTAGATTATAAGTTCCTTGAGGACAAGGACATAGCTGGTTTTGTATCCCTAGTGCTTAGTACTGTACCTGGAATATAATAGGCATTTATAATGTTTAATTGTTGATTGAATGTGTTATCATCTCAATAATTAGTCCTTCAGAGTTGCTTGGGGCCCTTATAGGTTCAGGGACTTACCCGAGATCAAAAATCTAATATGGTTAGCCATAGTAATTGAACCCAAATCTTTATCTGCATGCGTGGCTTTCCGTCTTATGATGGGCTCAATCAGGAGTTTGTGATCTTGTTTCTGAAATATTTTGACAATTATATTTCAACATAATTGGTTACCTCCATAATTTTAAGTGTGTTTTTTTTCTGTCTTTCACACATGATTCTGAGGAATCCATAGGTTTCACCAGATTGCCAAAGGGGCCCCTAGCCCACAAAAATGAGAAGAACCCCTGCTCTCTTTCTAAGAAGAACAGAATGGATATAACTGAACTTTCCTTTGCTAGTTACAGATCTTATTTGTAAGGTCTCAAAGCCCACAATGTGAACTATAGCTGTGTATGAAGAAGGTGTAGAGGTTGAGATAAAAAAAAATTCCTGACTTCAGGGCATTCTCTGTGTATTTTAAAAAAAATTATCACATGTTATCTACATATCTACTTAATACTGGCTTGTCTCCCTGAAAAGCCAAATATATTGATAACCTCTTTCATTGAGATTTCTAGTGCATTAGGTTTTGTTCCATTGAGGCATGGCTTGTGTATAACTCTTTAGATCAGGCCTACTTTAGATTGAAGGGATGAAGGAGGGAATGTCACAAAGTATCAAAATTCTTTCTTGAAGTAGAATTATAAGCATAATTGTTTGCCAAATGCCTTCTTTCCCTTCCTCCTCCTCCTCCTCCTCCTCCTCCTCCTCCTTCTTCTTCTCTCTCTCAACTGAGAGAAAAGAATACCTCCTATTTCTATTCTCTTAAAAAAGTTTATAAAGTTCTTTTATCCACATTTTGTAACGGGGAAAGAGAGGTTGACAAAGTGAATTGGCTTGTCTTGGGTCACCCCACTAGGAAGAGGTCAAGCCTCTCTGTACTAAAAATTTTGATTTGAAGATCTTTCCCACCCATTAATTGGCCATGTGACCTGGTTATGTCACAGGAAACCTAAGTTACATGGTGAGAGGAGCTTCCTGACAGGAAAAGGAAGTTATGTCACAGAAATACTGAGAGAGGGAGAGAGACAATACAGCTGCTAGTGGCTGCCCTCATGATTGTTAGAACAGAACAGGCTGACTTAGCTGTGCTGTGAGTTTGTTTGGGGAAGACCCTGGCAGGCCGTCAGAGAGGTTTTGGGATGATGAGACTCCATGTTGTGATTTTCTGTATTGAATGTTTTGGGTTCCTTGCTGTTATGATGAAGTAGACTGACTGGTTGTGGCTGCTGAGCATTTGGTTATGGGATATGATTCTCTGGTGTCTGAATAAATGGTTTATTTCTTCTACCTTCTATGTGGAGAGTCTCCTGTTCTTTGTGATACAGAACTACATAGGCATTTGGACAACTATAATCTACATTGTTATTACTGCCTTACTGTTTCACTGTCTGACTCCCAATCTCGGGTTCTTCCTTCACCATACCCCAGTTGTCTGATCCAGCTAACGAGCAAGGTCCCCCAGTTAGCTTACCTGTGAGGAAAGCTCTCTGGCTTTTATGCTTCTAGTTTACTGCCAAACTGTGCATCCGAGGCCATGTTCCTTGAGTTTTAGTGGAATTAAACACTCCATCCCCTAACCATCGTATACTTTAAGTATATAGAATATGTTCTTCAATTTAGAAATCCCATAAGGGATTTTTCTGTGCTGAAGCTCTTTACAAGGATGTACAACTTTATTACTCTTATGAGAGAGATATACAACATGCTTTTTTTGTCTATAGGGATTCAGCCAAGCATGCTGAGGCCAAGGTTACTGAGGATCAGTGCTCACTCAGCACAAAGAAGGCTGCTTAGGGATCATGTCTTTTCCTCTACTTTGGCCTCGTCTCCTTCCCAGTATTTTCTTAATCGTGGCCCTGTGCCTGGAAGTTTAGCCTTTGGTCTCTCATCCTAAGGTCATCTGAGCCTAGCTCCCTGCATTCAAACTTTGATGACCCTTGGATTGGCCTTTCCAGTTTGCTTATTTGGCTACCTCAGCTAGGACTGGCCCACCCTCTTCCACTAGGAAGACCCAATCTCCCTCAGGACCTAAATACCCCTAATCATTGGCTTAGTACTGGTAAGCCCCACCATTGCTTCCTTCTTCCCATCTCTCCCTCTCTACTTCTCCTCCCTTCCTAAAACACTGTAGGGAGTGCTGGGTGATCTGATGGTCTTGCACTTTTAAGCTCAAGAAGGCAATAAAACCAAGGACCTTTAGAACTGGAAGGCAACTTAGAGGTCATCTAATTCTCTCAACTTATAGATGGAAAGCCTATGGCTCAGAGAAGGGAAATGACTTTCCCAATGTCACACAGTCAGTAAAAGACATCCACATGAGACAATCGTCTCAAGACTCTGGAGGAGGGCTGATTATACTGTCCTAGTTTTTTTCTCTTTCCTTTTGTGAGGTGCCCAACCACCAAGACCTTGGTTCAAGCTTGTGTTGGCATTTTCTCCCTCTACATTCTTGCCCTGCCTCTCTTTTCTGCCCATAAGCAAACAATGGTCAGAAAAGACCTACTACTCTCTCTACCTGCTCTTTGCCCTATTGTTTAAAGTTTTGCAATGATAACTGGGGCACACTTCCCAGATAGGTCCTCTCAAGGAACTAACACCCTGGGCAACATCTCACCCAGCCCCAATTGACCTCTCATGGCATTTTGGAGTTTACTTGCCTCTCCTTTATTGTCCTGAAGAGTAGGGATTCTTTCAGACCCCCTCTTTTTAGCCAAAAGGCAGAAATGTCAAGATATTAGGAGGCACCCTATTTCCCAGAGCTAAGGCCCTGCAAACAAGCTGCGCCCTGAGCTTGGCATACCAACAATCCTTTGGGTTCACCTTCTGGATGATCTCATTCTTTCACAAAATTACATAGTTATTGTATTGCTTTGACCAGCACCAGGTGTTCTCCGAGCTCAGAAAAGCACTGGACAAGTACCAAGTCCCCATGCTCCAGTCATGAGGCCCTGCTATGAATCACAGTTGTCTCATTGTTGCTGCTATCCCTCATTTTCAGGGTGACAGCTCACTGCATAGCCATTGACATACATATCAAGGTTTAGCCACACTAAAATGGGTCCCCCCACTAGGGGGTGGGGCCCCAGAAAATGTATATTCAACCATCATAGATTTGATTTTGTTCACCATTTCATGACCACCATGTCCTATTTCCCAATAGTTTCTTTGTGGGACCCTGATAGATGGGAACTATATCTTTCATGTCTGTTTTCTTCCCATAATGCTTGGTTGAGGCTGATGTTTTGTACTTAGTGAATGAAAATTAACTCTGTAAAGGAAAAAAATTTCCTGGACTCGATTATCTCTAAAGCTCCTTCCAGGTTTAAATCTGTCATCTTAAATCCTGCTTGTGAAATAGTCTGTGTTGGCCTAGGCGAGTCCAAGCCTCTCAGTGCCCACAGGGGACTATCTAAATAATTTATTGCACTTTCATTGGAGTATCCATGCTGGGACTTCTTGGATATTGGTAAAGTTATAGATTCATACTCTTCCTTTCCCCAAAATTCCATGTCACCCCAAATAAAAAGGCACCAGAGACACTAAAAGCAATTATCTCAGCAACTACAAAGGCAGCACAGCTTTTATGAATGTTCGGTTGGGGAAAGACTTAGGTCTCTAAGTGAAGGCTGGATGACCACTTATTGAGGATATCATAGGGAGGCTTTTTTTGTGGGGGGGGGGGTGGTTAGACTAGGTGCTCTCTGAGGTTCTTCTTACCCCGTGATCCAGTGACTATTCTTTCAGAAACACCTAAGGATGTAATAATAATTAGCAACATCAATTTTAAATCTAAGAGATGCCAATATTTCAGAAAATAAAAAAGGGGCACTCATTGAGACTTCAATCCCAATGAAACCTACTTCTAGCTAGGCTCAAATCCATCTGTCTGCTATTTCTAGGATATAAGCTCATTTGTTTCTGAGCTCAGTCTGTCCATAAAATAGGGGAGAGGGTTCCCCTACCAAATAATTGATGCAAATAGAGCCATAAAATTATTCATTGGAAAAATAGAGCCTGAGAAAAATCCCTGTGCAGAGTTAAAATTAGAAAACAAATTTATCCCTGGACATGGCCTCATTCACTCAGCTGAGTTTTTTTTCTTACTGTTCATTGATTATCATTGGGAATGAATCTAGTTTTCTCATCTTTGGCATCCTCAGGGATCCACATGTTTGTTGTTAGGCATAAGAGTCAGAGAAGCAGTAAATTAAGAATGCAGCCCTTTAGTATCCACCCAAAGCCATGTGTCTGAGTCAAGGGAATTGAGAATACATTGTGATTCTTGTCTTTGGCCCCAGGGAAATACAGAAGTAAATCAGTTAGGAAGCTTGGGGTAAAAGTCAGCTCCCAGCCATTTTAGGATTCTAAGGGGATAAATAGCGATTAGAAAAGCACCACTGATTTATGCATTCATTTCTTTCCAAGCAGAATGTAAGCTCCTTGAGGCCAGGGCATATTCGGTTTGCTTTCTTTGTATCCTAGGTGCTTAGCAGAATACTTTGGACATTCTGGGGCTTGTGGAATGCCAGTTGAATTGAACAGAAGCTGAATCCTTGAGAAGTGAGAACAGATAAAACCTTGGGAATCTTCTAGAATGTTAATGCTATGGATTTAGGCCTTTCATTTGTTTAAGGGTCAGTTGGTACACTAGAATCCTCTCTATGGATTCACCATCTGTGGTTTTAGGTAGATCACACAAATCTTCTTCTCTATATCTTCGACTGCTGAAGGAAGGGGTTGGCCTAGATTACTTTTATAGCTCCTTCCAAAAGAAAATCCCATGATCCTATTCTCTTTATCATTTCCCAGTTCAAAATCTTTCCATGACTCTCAAAGTCTAATTGCATCAGATCTGAAATCTTCTGCCTGTTTTCTATAGTCATCACTACCCTAGCCCTACCAAGGGGCTCAGAATCCATGATCCTGTGAAGATGGGTGATTCATTTGGGTTGTTTGCTTCCTCATTGCATCCACACTCATTTATGTCTCCATGATTATATTCAAGAGATTAAGAAGTGGAGGGACTCCAGAGGTCTATTTATAGAAACACTTTCATTTTACAGATAGGGAAAATGAGATCCAGAAAACAAGAGACTTGTTCAAAGTCTCAAAGGTAGTAAGTAAAAGAGCCCTTCCTGGCATTCCACAAATCTTCCCTTATTGTTCTCCCGTGGAGTTCCCCATACTCTGCCAAGCATATTCATCTTTCAAGGCCAAGACTTGCTTCGAAGCTTTCCTGGACTTCTTTAGACTCCTTCATTCTTCAGAGCCTTTGAATGAAGGCATGGAAAGTCTATATTGGAAAACTGTTCCTTGAGAATAGCAATGGCCTGATCATTGTTTGCAGAATGGAGTGTTTGCTTAATTTAGTACTTCTTTGTTGTATACATAGGCTATCTCTGCCTTCTTAATGAGATCTTAAGTTTCTTGATCACAAGAGACTGCCTTTTTTTTAATCTGTACTGCCTACAATTCCAAGGAATCCTTCCATTAATAGTTCATGGGAAATATTAACAAGCCACTGGGGAATTCAAACCGAAAAATGGGTCTAGTTTTTGAAAATGGCTCAGAGTCCCCACTTCTTGACTGAACCTTCAAGTTATGAGTGTTATTCCATATAATAATAGAACATGAGAGATTGATGCTCCCTTAGAAGCCACTGAATCTAACTTGAAGAGGAATCCTCTCTATAACATTTCTTACAAATGATAATTCACCTCCTAATTAAATACCTCAAGAGATTAGGAACTCACTACCTCATGAAGGATTTCTTTTCACTTCTGTACATTCTGCACAAACTTCAGCAAATACAGATGCACATATTGGATAGATCCATACAATGGACATTGAGTAAGTGCCAGAATTAAACAGGATGAACAGAGCAGACAGATGGCCTCTGAGAAATTTCAAAATGCTTTCAAAAATGCTTCTCCAAGAAAAAAGTCTTTTTAAAAATGAAAAAAAATACTGTTCCAATGATAACGTGTTGATGTGAACCCTGAGACATGGCAGTGTTTGAAGATTGAGGTTGAGTATCATCCAGAGGGCATTACATGGTGGGTGTGAGCAAGGTACACTGCATTACAAACAAGAAAATGCAAAGGCAAAGTCACACGAAGGATGTAATAAATATATAGGATTGCATAAGAAAGTGGGCTGGCCATTTGGTAAGAGGAAAGGACAGTCACGGACAGCCCATGTGCCCCATTGAGATATTTGCTTTAGAGCACATGCATATAATGCTTTAAGGTTTATGAAGAACTTTGCAGACATTCACTCATTTGATCCTTACACAATAACCTTGCGAGATAGCTGCTGTTGCCACTCTGATTTTATAGATGAAGAAATGGAAACTGACTTCCCAGGATCACATGGCTAACAAAAGGTGGAGGAAGTATTTGAACTCAGTTTCCTGACTCAAAGTCTAATACTCTATTCACTACGCCACCTAGCTGCCTATGTCCACAGAAACCAATGAATGCCCCCAAATGTAGGTGAACTTCCTAGAAGTCACATACACAGTCTTAGGAACTACACAGGCTGGGATAGAATGATGAGATATAACTACATTATGGGAGAGAATTCATGAGATCACAGAGACATTGGAATATTGACTTTGGTTCAACTCACCAAGAAAAAAATACATTGTGAGGACCTTTAAAAAAAGTCATTTTTTGGTTCCCTACCACTAGTGTGTTTGTCTTCGAAATACTTTCATTTGGACACATGGCTTTTCTTACTTCCAGATCTGCTTGGATTTAATGGATATTTAAGCTCAAGATGGGTGACTATGCTTGTGGTGCTAAAGACAGTCAAAGGTGCTTCTCTAGAAATCATTCCAAACACTTGATGGTTTAAAATGAAAATGCAATTTTTCACTGTCCAGTTTTTTCTCCCATTAAATTTTGGAAAAGAATGATTAATTGAGTCTCAAGTTGAGACCAATATCCATTAAACCTATAGATTTGGAAGTTTTCAATGAATCCACCTCTTAGGCAAAAATCAGACATGATCTTTTCCCATAGAGGCCATCCATTAGACAGCAATTGTTGTAGGTAGGCTCTGTTATTGCCGAGAGATAAACAAAATGCAAATCTGCATTTGAATTAGCAGGGGGCTTTAAGGAAAGTTTCTGAGGCTTTGATGCACACAAGAAAAGAAAGATTCAAATGAAGGGAAGTCAGTATATTGCTGCTTTGGGATAATAATTATGTCAATAATAATATATTGCATTTGTATTATACTTTAAAGCTTGCAAAACACTTTAAATATATTAGCTGATTTGATTCTCAAACAACCCTGTTAGGGAAGTGCTATATTCATTTTACAGAAAAGTAAACTGAGTCACAGAGAGGTTAAAGGACTGCCCAGCTGCATCCTGCCAGTAAGTTTATTAGGCAGACTGTGAACTCATATGTTTCCAACTCCATACCCCACCCTCTATCCAGTGCACCATGGAACAACCAAGGTCAAGGTCATACATTAGATTTTTAGCTCTTCCACTTACTACTTGTATGACATTGGACAAGTTGGTTAACTTCTCTGGGCTCTGGTTTCCCCTTTTGTGGAATGAGGGGCTTGGCTCTGTGGTTTCTAATGTCCCCAACAGTTCTAATCTACGAGCTCAAAGTTTGACCACTGAAAAGTTCAATATTTCATGGGTGAGAAGACTGAATGGGCTCACTGAATTGGATTGGCCCTATAAGGTCATCTACTTCAGCCCTCCTCACTTTACAGATGAGAACACTGAGACCCCAGTAGATGAAGTGACTAGGCTGAAATATCACACAGCTCTCCAGCATCAAAAGTAGTTTTTAAACTCTAGTCTGCTGACCCTCCATTGCACCCAACACCATCATTATCTTGAATTTGGAGGACAATACACAAGAGCCAGATATAGACAAGTAAAACAATGTTTATACACAGAGCCAGAGGAACAAGGCCAGAAAAATCAGGTAACTGTCCCCAACAGCAGAGTGGAATGGGTGCTTGGTTTGGAATCAGGTAGGGTCCTCAGTTCAAATCCTGCCTCCGACACTTGTTAGCAAGATAGGCATATGCCACATCCTGAGCCTCAGTTTCCTTTCCAATTAAATGGGAACATTAATCCTTGCTACACTTACAAAGTTTTATCTACTATTATAGCTGGAACATTATACACAAAGTTCTTTGCAAACCTTAAAATATTTTTTGAATTTTTGTTATTAGCATTTTCCTAACTTGAACACCTGGATACTGCCTAGTAAGGAACTCTGCTATAATGCCAGTTAGGTTGTATATTAACTGATCATTGAGTGTAAGCCTTAACGATTCAGATACCTAATACCTGTGATGTCCTAGAAAATGCAGAGCCACTTATTAGTGTTAAAGAGAAAGGGCTGTCTTTCAATTTACCAACAGAACTGGTGTCAAAGCCCCAAAATACTCCACACATAATTGAATTCATGCATCTATTCATGTGCCATAAACGTCTCGCCTCCAGCTTATTATCAGCAGACCTCCTTGTGCATAAACAAGAGCTGACATTTATATAGCATTTTCAGGCTTTCAAAGTACTTTCCTCATGGTTATTAAGTGAAATAGGCACCACAAGTCCTATTATCCTCATTTTTTGGCAGGGGGAAGGCAGGGAAATTGGGGTTAAGTGACTTGCTCAAGGTCACACAGCTAGTAAGTGTGTCAAGTGTCTGAGGCCAGATTTGAACTGAGGTCCTCCTGACTCCAGGGCCAGTGCTCTACTCACTGTGCCACCTAGCTGCCCCATCCTCATTTTATAGACAGGGAAACTGAGACTCAGAGAACCTACCCAATTTGCCCATAATCATGTGGTTGGTAATTGGGAAGGGCAAGATTTGAGCCAAGGCACAGGACTCTTTCTTTCTTTTTGTCCCCATTTGTTTATTTATTTTTAGTTTTCAACATTCACTTCCATAAGATTTTGAGTTCTAATTTTTCTCCCCTTCCCTCTCCTCCCCCCTCCCCAAGACAATGTGAAATCTGATATAGGCTATACATATACATCCATATTAAACATACTTTCACATTAGTCATGCTGAAAAGAATGAGAACCACACAAGAACCCTTTCAATACAGTTCAATTCAGAGGATTCAAAGCTCACATTGTAGATGAAGAGCTAAACAGGACCTCGGACACCAGCCCTCCAACCTTCCCCTTGTTTTATAGATGAGGAAATGAGGCACAGAACAGTTACGTGATTTGCTGAAGGTCACAGAAGTAAGTAATCAGCAGAGCCAGGAACTGAACTCAGGTCATCTGATTCAAAAGCTAGTGCCCTTTGCAGCACACTCTCCTTTCTTTGGGTAATACTCCAACTATTTATTAAGAACTCAGTATGATAAAGAACTGAGCTGGGCACTGGAGATGCAAACTCAAAAGAAAAAGAGTCAAGGAGTGGAGCCAAGATGGCAGAGTAAAGGCAGCAACCTGCCTGAGCTCTCCCAAATTCCCCATCAAACAGCATTAACATGATGAATTCTGGAGTGGCAGAAGCGACAAAAGGATGAGGTGAGACAATTTTCCAGCCCAAGAAAATTTAGAAGGTTGGCAGGAGAGATCTATCTCACTTGAGCCAGAAGAAAGCACATTCCAGCACAGGTCACACCCGGGAAGCCAGCAGCAGACCTTGTGGTGGTGGCGGGGAGGGAAAATAAATTGGTAGCAGCTTTTGGAGCTCTCAGCCCATAGACAGTAAAGGCATCTGGTCAAGAGACTACAGGGGTCATTTTGCTGACACTAGGAATAAAACTCATTGGAGCATTGCCTATATGTGCTTCTGGGTCACAGTTCCAGGACAAGGAGGAACATCATCAGGAGTGGGGACCCTGGTCACAAGGTAGAATAGAGTACTTGAGGTCACTTACAGAGCAGAGCACAGTCAAGTAGAGTAGTGACTACACCACTCATTAGATCTTACATCTTGGAAGAACAGAAAACTTTCAGACCCCCAGAACTAACTCTGAAAATAGCAGCACAAAATCCTGAAACTTGGGCCCCCTTCACCCCAGGAGTAGAGTCCAAAATTAACATAATTTTAAAAGTCAAAAAATAGGCTGGGAAAATGAGCAAACAATAGAAAAAGAACATGACCATGAAAGTTACTGTGGTAAAAGCCAAGTTTAAAACACAAATCAGAAGACAACCATGTCAAAATAGCAACATGCAAAGCATCAAAGAAAAATGTTAATTGATCTCAGAACCACCCCCCCAAATGATTCCTGGAAGAATTTATGAATTATTGTACTACCTTAAAAGCCATGATAAAAAAGATCCTAGACACAACCTTTCAAAAAATTATCAAGGAAGACTACCCTGATATTTTAGAACCAGAGGGATAAATAAAAATGGAAATACTCTACCAATAACCTCTTTAAAGAGATCCCCAAACAAAAAGTCTCAGGATTATTATAACCAAATTCCAGAGCTCCCAGGTCGAGGAGGAAATATTGTAAGCATTCAGTAAGAAAGGAGTCAAATATCATGGAGCCATAGTTAGGATCACACAAGATTTAGCAGCTTTTACTTTAAAGGATCAGAGCATTGGAATATGATATTCCAGAGGGCAAAAAAGCTAGCATCACAATCAAAAATCACCTGTCAAGAAGGAAAGTTAGAGCAGATTGGGGGAGATAATGATTAGAGGTGAAATACTTTTGAGAAGGGTCAGGGTGAAAGGAGAAAGAGAAGGATCAACAGGGGTGGAGGGGGAAGCAAGATGGTAGGAAATAAAAAGTTAGTAATGATAACTGTGAATACGAATGAGTGTGTGTGACTTGAGACAAATTACGTCCTCTCTCTGGGTTTCTGATTCTTTCTCTTTAAAAGAACATGACGTTGGTCAAGATGACATCTAAGCTTCCTCCCACTCCAAGTCTATGATGCTATGATTCTGCGACCATACTGTCTTTCACTAATTGATTTACAGTTTGGTCATCCAAGAGGAAGAATTAAATTATTTAAAAATGCACCTGTTGGAGAAAGGAAGGAATGAAGGTAGGCAGAAATGAAGGGAGTCAAGGTGGCCAATATATGGCAACATGAAGACTTTATGGAAAACAGATATTGGAGAGAAATGGTGATTTTTAAAAATCCATATTGTCCACATTGATCCAACAGTAACATTAGCTCCCAATGAATTTAATGCTGTCATATTCAATGGATATGATATAATTGTTTGGTTTGCACCACACTGTAGTGGATATGTAACTGTTATCTGTTTGCTTAGCAATTGGCATTAATGGTTTCTGTCATGACTGGCTGCATTTGCAGCCCTGAAAATATAGCCTTTTAAATTAATATGCTTGAGTTGAGTATGCATTCAAGGATTATCTGCATTCCTTCTGTCATCAAGACAAGTTTTCTGCTATGGAGTGTTTATCTCAATATATTTTCCTAAAGGGGGGCATGCACAAAGTACTTGAAGCAGGACATATACTCTCCTGAAACTTGGATTACATGAAGGAATAGAAGAAGGATCTGTGATTCTTCATCATTTCAAAACTCCTGGTTCGGAAAGCCTATTCACCAATTCAGATCACAGCACATCTCTGTTACTCCTTGAGTATTTTCTGAGAAACAGGGAGATAAGTGACTTGCTTAGAATTGCAAGCCCGGATAAAAATCTAGATTTTTTTTCTTAAACTCTAAGGCTGGAACGCTGTCTACTACACATAATGCTGATTCTGACGTGACTAAATATGTCCTAACATGTTTAGATTGTATAGCTATGATGAAAATGATTTGGACGCTATATCATTTGACTATTAATATTAATTTCTAATACCCCTTCTCTATTTAGAATCCCCACTTTTTAGTTTAGTTCACCACATGAGGAGTTGTTAACCTATGTGTGAGCTGCTGGAACTTTTATTAGCAAACTTGGATCTTTCTATTCTAATGAAGATTTCTTTTCCATTTTTCCCCCTCAGGAGAAACATAAGTCTTCTATGCCTGCTGATGGATATGTATTCCATTTGCTATAATTAAGTAGCATCAACTGAAATGATAAGCACCACATTTCTGGGCATGCTTAATCCCTCTAAGAGATGACATGAGGTATGAGTCTAAGGAAGAGCTTTCATTCACAGACACCTTCCATGTCTGGCAGGTAAGTAATGGCAGATTTAAGTAGAACCACAGTATCTGGACGAGAGAGACAGAGACAGACAGAGAGAGAGAGAGAGAGAGAGAGAGAGAGAGAGAGAGAGAGAGAGACAGAGAGAGAGACACAGAGAGAGAGAGAGAGACAGAGACAGAGACAGAGACAGATAAAGACAGAGACAGAGAAAGACAGAGAGAAACACACAGAGAGACAGAGATGGAGAGAGGGAGAGACAGACAGAGACAGAGAGACAGAAGGAGAGACAGAGGGAGAGACAGAGGGAGAGAGAGAGAGAGAGAGAGAGAGAGAGAGAGAGAGAGAGAGAGAAATGGAGAGAGACAGAGAGACAGATATAGATACAGACAGACAGACAGAGATGAAGGGAGACAGGTATTGAGAGAGAAAAGAAGAGAAATGAGAAAGAGGGAGGGAGAGAGACAGAGGGA
Source organism: Trichosurus vulpecula (assembly GCF_011100635.1). NCBI lineage: Eukaryota > Metazoa > Chordata > Mammalia > Diprotodontia > Phalangeridae > Trichosurus > Trichosurus vulpecula. The sequence continues at coordinate 15,177,080 of NC_050580.1, read as the reverse complement.
GAAAGAGAGGAGGAAGACAGAGAGAAACACACAGAGAAAGAGAGAGACAGAAACAAGAAGACAGACAAACATATAGACAGAAAAATAGACTGAGATGGACAAAAACAGAAACACAGAGACAGGCAGAGATAAAAGATAGAGACAGATAGAGTGACGGAGAAGAATTTCTCCTGCCAATACATGCCTACTTGTTCAGCAGCATGAAGTCAATATACTTAACCGACAATGCTGAAACTGCAGTATCTGTTGGAATCTTTACTTCTATGCTGAAGCAACTTCCAACGTGGTTACCACCTTGCTCAGTGCTGGTGTCTAAATGAGCAGGACTAAGTGCTATAAACACTGGTCATACCCAGAAAGAAGAAAAAAACTTGCCTTCCTAGCAATTTATAGATCATGCTGTCTCCACTTCAGCCATCGTTTTCAAACCCCTTCACTAAAGAACTACCTAAACTCTTTCCCAGACATCCTGCACTCTGCTTAGTGAAATTTGCCTCATTGGGCCTGGAACCCTGATGCCTCCACATTACTTCTCAGACATCACAGCCCATGCTGCTCTGCCCCTCCCTAGGTTTGCATGTTGTCTTCTCCCATCAGAATGCAAGTTTCTTGAGGGTAGGAACTGCCTTGCTTTCTTGTATTTCTATTTCAGCATTTAATATAATGCCTGGTACACAGTAAGCACTTAATAATTGCTTCATCATTCATTCATTTGAGAAGTTTATATAGTCCTAGGAGGCAATACGGTTCGACTGGCTCTCAAGTTGGAAGCCCTAGGCTCAAATTTCACCTGTGATATTTACTATTTCTCTAACTGTGAAGTTAAATGACAAGTCACTCAAATTTTGTGGGCCTCAGTTTCCTCATCCATAAAATAAGGGGGTTTAGCTAGATGGCCTCTGAGACCCCTTTCAGCTCTAGGTCTATGACTGTGACCTGTTTTGACGAGGTAAAGAACACCAATGACATCCTAGGAATCCAGAGATTCTTGGGGCCTGGGTCGGGCTGGAGGTGATTGGGATTCTTTCTAATTCTTACATTCTATGATCCTGTGATTCTATGACTCTGAGACAGCAGAAATGAGCTCAGCATGGAGGAAAGCTCAGGGGTCCAGGAGGCAGAGGTGAGGAGAGATTATATCGCAGGCACAGGCAAAGGGAAAGGGGAGCTATATATGGAAAGGTGGAAGAAGAAAGGGAGCCAGGGCATGATATAGTAGCTCTTAAATACTTGACTGGAAATTGAATGTCCCTCAAGGAATTAAGAAGAGCAATTTCAAGATTTTCAAAGTTCTTTACTTAAATTATTTCATTTGAGATTCAACAACTTTGTACAGTGCATATGATAGTTATCCTTATCTAGAGCAATTATCAAGTCAGGTAAACACGCATCTCTGAAGCATCTAGTAAATGCCAAACCCAACTAAGTATTGGGGATCCAGGGAAGGGCAAAGAATAGTGTTTTATCTCAGGGAGTTTAGAATTTAATGGGGAGACAAATTGCAAATGGATAGATGGGTGGATGAAGCATTTCTTAAGTGCTTAGTATATGAAAAGCCCTATGCTAAGTGATGGAAATATAGAAAAAAATATGCTTTCTTCTCTCAAGAAACTCAGATTCTAAAGGGGTGAGAGGGAGACAGCATATATACATATATATACGTATATACACATATACACCCATGCATACATATACATACACATACATACACATATACATACATAATAGACACATATATGTGAAGTGAAAATAAGCTAGAAAATCTTTTCTGGGATGCAGATGTACATGGTTTGTTACATTCCTGAACCTTCTACGTATGGTGCTTCATTGACAGTATACTCTACTTGTTCTCCTCTGTGAAAAACTGTCTGAAAGAATACTTGATGAGAACAAAGAGACAATGTACATTTGTTTAATGTGACATCAAAGCAAGTATTGTAGCACTCGGTGAAACAATAAGAAGCTTCCTTGTCCAAAAAACAGGAAAAAAACTATGCAAAAACCCATGCAAAAAAAAAAAATAAAAGCTTGACTGGAGAATGGATGAGAACCAAAAGTCCTACAAAAATGGGACAAAAATCTAAATGAACAATGTCTTTCTGTCAAGAGTGGTCAAAGGTGCTTTTTGTCAAGAAATAGACCTGTTGTCTTGGTGAACATGGATGGATACTGATGGACTACAGGCACACACACAACAAGAAAACAACAACCAGGAATGGCTCCAATACCACATGAACACAATACATCCTTGCTCTGTGGTGTTTAAGTCTATACAAAAACCTTTTGGAGAGCCTTAAGTGGATTTTTACATCATACATACATACATACATAATACACTTGTATGTATATATGTATGTGTATACATACATACATGAACATATGTACACATACATGTATATGTATATATACATACATACATACACACATATGCATGTGTGTGTGTGTATAGGGTTCTAGCTACAGGTTCTTAGCCATCAGAGAAAATATAATAGCAATAATAAAAATAAAAACATTCCTACAGTACGTGCCACGTGCCAGGCACTTTACACATATATCATTCAATCCACAAAACAGCCCTGGGAGGTAGGTGCTATTATTATCCCCATTTTGCAAATGAGGAAACTGAGGCAAACAGAAGTGAAGTGACTTGCTCAGGGTCACACAGCTCAGAAGAGTCTGAGGCTGAATTTGAACTCAGGTCTTCCCATCTCCAGGCTCAGCACTCTAAGTACTGTGCCATTTACCTGCCTTTTAGGTCAGATGGTCTTGCTCTTTCTTTGACGTTATTTCTATCAATAGAATCCAAGTTTCTAATATGGAGCCATTTAACAATAGCAAAGACTTTGGAAGTAAGAACTTTCCATTCTATGTTTTTGGTAGCATGATGGGCAACCTCTACAAATAGCTACATACAAACAATATATAAAGAGGGTAAACTGGAAATAATTTCAGACTCATCCATGACAGAGGCTGAATTAGAACCCAACACTTCTGACTCTAAGTCCAAGCCTCTTTCCACTACATCCTTTGAGCTTTACACTAAAGGAAGAGATGCTCCCTCGGGGGCCTGAGGTATTCAATCCAATGGAATGCCTTGAGATTTGATGAGTTCCGCCTTGTCACAGTTCTCCAAGACAGGGCTGCATGACTTCAGGCATAGTGTTCTCTTGGTGTGGGCTGGATGTTCCTTTATTAATAATTGAAGCAGATGTTCAATTCAGCTTGAGGTTAGTGAAAATAAGGGTTTATTTTTCTCCCACACAAGTTTCTAGCCCTCCAAAATCTGTCTACAGGCCCCAAGGGGGTCTGTGGACCCAAAATTAAGAATATCAGTTCTAGTAGAATATGGTAGGTAGTGATTATGTCATCTTTTTTTCCGTTTGTGTTCCCAATATATGACACAGTATTTTCAGGGGGTTCATGTACTTGTATGGAGAAAAATAACATTTAAAAAAATTTTCACTAACATTAAATTTAAATTTAACATGTCCCTTCAATTATTAAAAAAAGAACCTATTAAAGTAGTCCATAGGCTTGACACAAAACGAATTAAGAATCCCTGATACAGAGTGTAATGTTTGTAAATAATTCACACTCGTTATCTTATTTGATAGAGAGAGTGCAGTTATTACAGACTAGGGAAACTGAGTCTAAGATGGACTAAGTAACTTCATTTCACGCATACAGTGAGTGTGATTCCAACCCAGTTCTTTTCTGATTCAACCTCTAACATTTTTTTCCACTAAACTAATCCACTTTTCATATTTACTAAATGTCTACTCAGCATCACAAGATTAAAGGTTTAGAGTTTAACTCCATTTTACTGAGATAAAGGGAGGTTCAGTGAGCCACCCAAAGTCACACAGATAGCATTGTAGGATCATCAGTTTCAAGCTAGAAGGAACCTCAGAGGGCAAGCAGCCACCCCCCCCCCCATTAAAGTGGGTAGCTTTGGGTCAAGGGTTGAAGAAAATAAGAGAAAGGGATGAGGGCCTGCCCATGTCTGCCTAAAGCCACAGCTGCATCCACACACTGATTTGAACTTCTCTCTGGCCAAATCATGAGCCTTATTCTATATTCTTTATTCTTAAGAGGCATTTGCAAACAAAATAAACAAAAGAAAAGAAACACACACATTGATTTGCTATTGCGCCAAGAAGCTCTATAAATATTCCATTGTTTTTCTAAGCTTAATTTCATCCACCATGATGTTCTCCCATTTCCCTGTCCTATCAAATTCTCCTGGAGAATTTAATTAGAATATAGCCCTTAGTAATATTGGTTTCTGCCTCTCAAAAGCCTCCAAACAAGTGAATTCAGAAAAACAGTTTGGTCAATTCATTTGGAAGTGGAAGAAAAAAAAATTCAGATATAGGTTTCTTTCCTCCTCCTCCCCCAACATGCTGCATAAGCATTAAAATCCAGACATGGAAAATGGGCCCAATATACCCAATAGAAAACTTACAAAATCCCAGGAAAACCTGGCAACAAAAGTTATGTCTATGATGCGATAACCAGCTGCAGAACAGTGTCTGCACCATCCGGAACGGCCTCTTGATCTAATTGTTCTTTTTCAGGAGGCTTTTATATGGCCCTAGTCACCCATTTGGCAGTAACTGGATATGATGCCTGCCTGCCTGCAGTCTACAGATAGAAAACGGCAAATCCCATGAAATTCTGGAGCCATTCAGAGCTCCAACATGTTATTATTTTCTTGATAAACCCACATAAAGTGCTTTCCCTGGAAATTATGAAGTTGTTCTGGGACCCAAAGTTTGGTCAGCTATATGGAAGATACCCGAGTGCCATTAAGCAGCCCTAGCTCAGGTGTGAGGATAGAAGATGGATGACAATGAGGGTGTTGGTAGCATCCCTGCCCCAGCCTTGGTGGATGGGTAGATTGTCTGCTGCCTTAGAACCAGCCCTTTCCTTGTTTGGCTTATTCGGCAGATGTGTGGCTTCAAGGAGGGTACTCATGGTACCTGTATACATTTAGGGGAGGGAAACTATTGCTTTTCTCTTATCACTGCTATGATGCTGTGCAATTTCCCTTGCTTCTTGAGGTTAGCCATCAAGTATTTATTGAATGCCCATTGCATAGAAAAGCTCCAGAATGAGGACTTCCAAGAATTTATGCTGGTGGGTTAATGGACCACGCTAGAAGTCAGGATGTCAGAATTTGAATTCAGGGTAGGCATACAACTAGATCTGGGATGTAGGCAAATCACTGAACTGTTCTTCCTATTTCCTCACTTATAAAATGAATTTCTAGCTCTAAAAATGAAATAACAGCTTGCATTTACATAATACTTTAAGATTTGCAAAGCACTTTTCACAAGTTAATTCATTTGTTCCTCACAACAACTCTATGAGGGAGAGGTTCCCATTTTACAAATGAGGAAATTGAGGCACAGAGAAATTAAATGACTTACCCAGGATCGCATTGCTAGTGTCTGAGGCAGGAGTCAAATGGAGGCATTCCTGATTTCAGTCGCACATTCTAGCCACTGTGTCACCTAGGGCACTACTAAAAATGATTATGATTCTGTGATACTTTGGCAATAACACTATAATGTTCAGATATGGACACCTATTTTAGGAAGAACATTGACAAGCTTGAGATTGCCTTAAGAAGGGCAAGGAGGGCAGGATGATGAAAAGCCTGGAGATCTCACTGTGTGAGGTTCCTAGTCAAAGAAAACAGGGAAATTTAGCTTGGAGAGGAGTAGCCTTGGGGGCTGGGAGGAATATCAAGGTCATTAACCCAAACCTCTCTTTTTTTAGAGGAGGAAAATGAGGCCTATTGAGATGAAATACCTCAGCTGATGTCAGGTGAGTTATGGGTAATATGTTGAAGAGTTGGGTTTCCAGCTCAGGTCCTCTGATTCTAAACAAGGGGGTCTTGACCTTTTGTAGACTCATGGATCCTTCTGACAGCTTTTTGGAACATATGGACTACTCTGAAAATATTACAAAGGGAAGCAACTATATTGAAAATGGTTATAATATTAATTTATAATATAAAAACAAATTCGTGGACTTCAGGTAAAGAACCTCTTTTTCTAAATATACTGTATCATTATTCAATTATTTAAAAGGTTATCATCTGGAAGCACTGCTAATCTTGTTGTCTTAAGGCCCTCGTGGGTAGACCTATGGACAATGGGTTGGAGCTGAAAACAATCAAATTCAGGCTTGGCAAAAGGGAAAATACAAAAGGACAAACACAAAAAACAACATCCCAGCCAGCACCTTCTCCACAGTACAGTGGGGTGCTTTGCATGGTGATAGATTCTTCCACACTGGAGGTCTTCAAGCAAAGATTAGATGCTGACTCATGCAGTATATTGTAGAAGGCATGATGCCCTAATCCTAATTCCAAGTTCTCTTTGGTCTCTACAGTTCCTTGCAGTTCTAAGATCTTGAGATCATAAGTATGTTGTATTTCAGTCTGCCATCAGGAAGCTTAAAACACTGTAGGAGATTTTATAAGAACATGTTTCCAAGATTTCATATTCTTTTTATGCCAACCAGATTAGACCTATAAACTTCTGCTTCCACTTTACACAATAGCCTTTCTCTGAAGGTCTTTGAAGATCGGTGTCTGTGAAAATCTGAACTACCTAGATCAACACACTTCCAAAGATTTTACTTCTTTCTGAGACACCAGGGAAGGTACGGGTTGACTCTCATGCTTGCTTGTATTCCTCTTGTGACGTCCATGAGCCAGGAAGAGGACAATGGCATTTTCTATGGCCTTCCATCAAGTTTATGAAACACCTCCAATAAAGCTGGGGGAGAGCATCTTAGAGCAGAACACCCAGGACTGGAGATGATATTATGAAAATAGTCTTTGTCCTAGTCTTTCTCTTTTGAGCTCTAATTATGCATGAGCAGCTGCTTAGTGGACATCTCAAATATGGTGTCCTGTAGGCATGCCAAACTCAAGATGTCAGAAGCATGCCACAAAATCTAATAGGCCTTCGTGGCATCTGAGGAACAGACACCTTGTGTCCTAAGTTACATTACCTAACATTTTATATTACCTAGATGTCAATCACCATAGCCCAAAATACTATGAAATGAAGAAACTGCTCATCCCGGGGTCCTTCCTTAATCTTGGCTTTAATACCAAGTGGGAGAAACCCAGTCAGAGAATGACAACCATATATCCTGAAATCAAGAACCCACAAATCTGGAGATAAATAAATGATAAATGTCCTACAAGACAACATCCTGAGCCCTCTTCTCTGTACCCTCTTATTTGCTGACCTTATCACTTCCCATTAGCTTAATTCTTCCTCTCTTCAGATGACTGTCAGATTTAAATATCAAGTCCTAGTTTCTCTTTTGAGTTCTAATTTCACATGACCAATTGCCTATTGGACATTTTGAACTTGATATCCATAAGAATTTCACACTCAATATGTTCAAAACAGAATTCATCCTCTTCTTCCCCCTCCCCTGACAATCTCACACCTCTTCTAAACTTCCCTTTTTTCTGGTGAAGGTAGTAATATCCTTCCGGTCACCCAGTTTGCCAGTCTCAGAGTCTTCCTCAACCTCTTCCACTCCTCATCACATATCTTGTTATTTATCAAGTCTTCTTGCTTCTCCTTCTACAACATTTATCTCCTCTCTACTCACAGAGTCACCACTCTTGGTCAAACCCTTATGGCTACATAATTACCATACTATTGAAATAGCTTTCTGAGTATATTCCTTGCCTTAGACCTCTTTTCCCCCAATCTATTCTCTATATAACTACCAAAGTCACTTTCTTAACATAATCACATGACCATGGCAGTTTCCTAGTCAGTAGACTTCAATGGCATCTTATTGCCACCTGGATCAAATACAAACTCCTTTGTTTGGCATTGAAAACCCATTACAAACTGGATTCTACACTCATTATATATTATTTACCTTCACCCAGTCTATAATTGAGTCAACTGGATTTCTTGTTGCTCCTCTCACACAATATTCCACCTCCCATTTCCATGACATTGCACAGGCTGTTCATAAGGTCTACAATTTAGCCAAACTGGTCCTCCTGTTATTCCTCATATATGATGTTCTACTTCTCATCTTTCTATCTTTACGCAGGTTGTCCTCCAAGGCTAGAATGCACTCTTTCCTTATCACTCCCTTTTAGAGTCTCCAATATTCTTCTTTGCTTATGTCATGCAGAACCTTCTACATTCAGCCTCTCCTGGTGTTTTTAGCAGCTAGTCCTCCCCTCTCCCAAACCTCTACCATCTCACACATTACATTGTATTTATTTTCTATCTGCTTGTAAAGGTAATCAATTGTGGATATTTTCTATATGTTTTGCCTATAACCTACGGATATAACTATGGTCTTTTCCATTAGAATGTAAAGTCCTTGAGAGCAGAGACAATTTCCCTTTTGTCTTTGTACACCTAACACTTGGCATAGCACTTAGCAGGTGAGCACTTCATAGATGCTTCTTGATTGACAAACTGATTCACTGATAAGAGTACATATTTTCTTCTGTATAGAATGTAAGCTCTTTAAAGGTGTGCTCAGTACAGTGCCTGGTATATAGTAGGTCTTTATTAAATGCTTCTTGATTTCTTGATTACTTGGGTGGGGAGGGGGGAAGAAAAAAAGGAAAAAAAAAGAATTTACCTGATAACTTTATGATATATTTAAAAGGAATAGCAAGTACCAAAATACATTTACAGTTTCATGTGAAATCATCTTTTTAAAAATTCTACTCTGTTATGGAAATGCCTATTTTATTTCATAAATTAAAAATAAAATAAATATTTTTTAAAAAGCACTGGTAAAGGGCTCCACCACATTCTTTACTCATCTGTACCTATCTCAGACTTAATGTAATAATAATGTAATAATTCTAACATCTACCAGAATACAAATGACTATGAGTTCTGAATTAGTAGGGTGCAAATTAAAAATGTGCCACTGAATTGTAAATGTGTATCTCTACTAAAATTACCTTTTCATAGTGTTTTTAAAGGAGGAAAAAACCCACTGAATTATGCATTAGAAACCATAATCCATGAATGTGTGACATCATTGCTAGGTCACTAACTCTTTATCCCTCTCAGGGAAATAGGTATAGGCTGGTTAAATCATTTAACCTAAGATGGTTGAGATCAGATTCAGAGGCAGCAGAAAGAGCTAAGCAAGGTTTCCATGAAATTAATCCATGACTCTTCATAGAGATGGGGGGTATCTGGGGATGATAATAACAACTCAATATTTATTCTCTTCTATCAATTTTTGATAGTTATTTTTAATATAAATTGGTTTATAGCTCCATAGCTTCCTACAATTAAAGACTTGTCATATGGGAAAGGATTACATCGATTCGTTTTTCTAACATATAATTCCTCCCAAGGGCACATAGATTGCCTTGGGAGCTAGTGGCTTTCTCGCCTTAGGAGCTCTTCAAGAGGAATGGCCTCTTTTCAGAAATATGATGGAAGAGATTCTTCTTCATGTCCAAATTGGACTAGATCACTTATAGATCTCATTTCACTATCAGGGAACTCACTACCTAACAAGGGAGCCCATTCTCTTTGGGGAACTTTGAAGATAATTCTAAAACAATTCCACTTCCTTAATGCTCTCCACTTCCTGAAAGGTATAACAATTTCTAGCTTTACATTAAATTGCATGTTCATGAAGCTGAATTAAAAAAAACAAAAGCAGTAAAAATTGAAAAGTGGTATCAGCATTAGAGCTAGCTTTGAAGAAAGTTACACAAGTATGACTGGCTTTTATTTTTTTAATATGTAAAATGATTGATCCAAAAATTCATGTACCTACAGTTATCTAGAGAGGTGACTCATTAACTGGGTAACTAGATGATAGATGTCTATGTCTATGTCCACGTCTACATCTTCATCTATATACATAGACAAAGTATTTGTTTTATTTTATCTCTTTGAGGACTATGTTAAATTTCAACGTGTTAAATTTATCTTATATCCTCAACATTTCCACACAGTAAGAGCTTAATAAATATTGGTTGGATTGATTTGAATTTTGTCTCACAATAAAAATGACAAATATGTGGATTCCAAAACAATAATAGGACAAGTGGTAAAAGGGCACAAAATGGAATTGCCTTGGGGTCAAGGACTGTCCCATGTTTTTACCTTGTTTCTAGTGACTATTGTAAGTATCAATATTGCCAAGCATTTATTGAACTGCTTTCCATTTTATATCACTTTAGTTTCACAAAAAACCTGTAGATTGTTTCTACAGGTACTGTTTCCCACATTTTACAGACAGGAAAACAACAACAATAACATAGAAACAGAGAAGTTAAGGGACTTTCCCATGACTGCACAGCTAATATGAATCAGAACAAAGATTGGACGCCTAGTCCCCTTGACTTGACATGTGCAGCTCTACTCATCACGCATAACATTGTAGATGCTAAACAAACTTAGTGTGTGCAAGTGTGTGTATGTATGTATGTAAATATATGCACATGTGTATATGTGTGTGCACAGGTATGTGCATGTATGTTTATGCGTGTGCTGCTAATTTGTCGAATTCATTGTCATCTAGTATTATTTAGCTACCTTTTCCCCAGCTGATGCTGGAGATACAAAAGCTATGCCATTAAAGTGACTTTAGATAATTCAAAAGAAACCACAAAATTGGTCAATAAACATTCATTTTTATTACATAAATCTTAAGTTGTTTATGCTAGCTTAATTTGCCTCTTATGGGTAAATTTTTTCAAAGTTTGTTTCTCCACAAGTCAATGAGAACAAATAATGGTGTTAGAGAATTTTCTCTCTTTCACATCAAGGAAGTGAGTTCATTTGTCAGGTCTCTTTCAGTTTCCAAATGATGAAATAGACAAATACATATACACATAAACAGTTACATAAACACGCAAACACACAGAAACACAGCCCAAGCACCACTTTTCACAGATAATTCTTATTATCCTTTGCCATTCCATATGAATAAAAAATTCTTTTGAGTGATCATCGCCAAATTTCTTTTCAGTTTCAAAAGATATGTACAAATACATATATATAAGACAAAAAGAGCAGGGGTAGAGTATTTTTGGGAAAGCATATGTCTATATACTTATGTATATATGTATAAGTGTATGTAAATATCTGTATGGGTATGTATATATCAAGAAACATATCTAAATTATATTGTAGTCTTCTAGGGGGAAGAGGGAGGGGAAAAAGAACAAAGTTAAAAAGTACACAGCAGAGAACAAAAGGAAACACAAGGAAGCAAAGATGGACAATTCTCAACACAAGGTGTATTATTTATCATATAGGCTTTCTTGAAATGAAAATTTATTGTTATGTATTTTGAATCCTCTCCCATGCTCTGCTATGCACATGACATGCTTTTTTTCCCTTTCTTACTTTAAGTTACAATATTTAAGTTTATGATGTATTTCTGTCTCTTTTTTCTATTTCGTATTTCTGTTCTGCTAAAATAAAATAAAGAACTGTCCAAAAAATTCTATCTCCCTTTTCTTATTTTGTAACTTTGAGTGACAGATATCATCCTTTCTGTATCCTGTTAGGGCCCGTTTAGAAAATGAAGCTGTCATCTTCCAAAATTCCCCATTGGGTTGGATTTCATGTCTTCTAGTAAAAGGGGATTGAGGGGTCCATTAATTAATTTTCAGCCACATTAATCAGTAACTTACCTTGAAACTATTTTGAGGTCGTGTTTACAGCAAATGAATTAATCATCCCATTTCAAAAGAGACATTTATGGTGATAAATCACTTCCATAGGCCTCAGAAGTGATTACTTCTGTCCCAACAATCTTCTCTGCAGGGTTCTTTATTTTAAAATCTGTGGCTCAAAACATCTTGAAGCAATACTGAGATCATGCCAAATGCAAGAGAGTGCTATCACTGGGTAATGCCAGGCAGCCACCCGCTTTATGTGGTGTCGAAACACAGTCACTATTAATACCAAATATGTTTTGCCAGGGTCAAAAGTCAATGGCTCATTTTCTAAGGAGGCAATGTTAATCCAGTAACGTTAGCCAACTACAAAGGATACTTTCATTTTAAACATTCTAGATTTGTTTGTCCCCATAAAGGAGCAGAGGAAATCTAGTGGCATATGTCACCCCTATCGAGGGAAATTCAGTGATTTGATAGATTTTAACCAAATTAAATATTAATATTAAAATACATTTTAATAAAAGTATCAATCTCTAAGGATGCTAATCAGTTGTATAAATATCCACATTAAAGTTTGACACATAAATCGAGTAATATAGACTATAAAGTGCATATGCCACATTTTTACCGCTTTGGTGGACTTGTGGTCTCAAAGATGTTGGTTCCCTCTAAAATGAGGCATATCACAAGCCTCCATCCCTAGCTAGCCTCTTTGATTTTTGGTGCCCTTAATCTAGAGGAAGCTAGATAGTAAGCAGCAGTTAGAGAGCAGGGCTTGAAGGCGGAAATCTGAATGCAAATTTGGCCTCAAACATTTACTTGCTGTGTGACCGTGGACAAGTCACTTCTGTGTGTCTCAGTTTCCTGAGCTAGGTGGTGCAATGGATAGTGCAGCAGGCTTGGAATCAGGAAGCTCATGAGTTCAAATCCAGCCTCAGACATTTACTAATTGTGTGACCCAGGGCAAGTCACTTAATCTTGTTTGCCTCGTTTTCCTCATCTGTAAAATGAGCTGGAGAAGGAAATGGCAAACCACTCCAACATCTTTGCCAAGAAAACCCCAAAATAGGGTCATGAAGAATTAGACATGGCTTAAATGATACAACAACAACAAAAGACAATGCTCTCACCTACCTCAGAGGATTGTTTTGAGGATCAGATGAGATAATATTAATAAAGTGCTTGACACTGTCTAGTACACGTTCAGCTCTTAATTCAGGATTACTTAACATCATGTAGGCATCAGTGGAGCATAGAGGTTGTTTGCGTGTTTTCTCTTGCTCCCACTATTTAAATGGCTCTTCCTTTTCTAGCTCTCTGTCTCTTTGAAGACACCTTTTTGTCATGTGAGTCATCTGTTGAAGTCACTGTTAGTCAGTAAGGGTCAGACACAGCAGAGTAGATCAAAATATTATTGAGGACAGGGACTGTTTTGTTTTTCTTGTTTTCCTAACACAGTGAATGCACCTCATAGGTGTTTAATAAATGTTCACTGATTGAATGATTGATTCTGGCATGCCATTCTCCATTAATAATATGCTATAGGCTATTTGTGCCCACCTTCCCTTTTTCATTGTCCTTTCGGTGGCTCACGATTGTACACATTCAGAGATTGTGGCATCCCATCATTCATAGCTGTATAGATGTTTGTTGTTGCTGTTGTTGAATGGGATTTTCTTTCAAGGGTCATCACAAATGCTTCACCATTTTCTAAGTTCCCAGTCCTCATTTCTTCTAGTCAATTTTTAGTTTATTTGTTTGTCTGCAGTGAATGACCAAGGTCTAAGTCCTGATGAGCTAGGGGTTGTCCCTACAGTTGTATGTAGTGTAGGCAATTAGCATTATGGATCCACTTAGTTGGGTTTTTTGCCTGTTTGTTTCTGTATGTGAATATTAGGACTGAGTTCTTTTGAATGATTTGGGATCTCATTTAGGAAGCACTATAGGCTATTCTGGGGCATGATGCCATTAGCAAAATGTTATCCACAAACAGAAGCATCTGGGGAATTTTATGCCAAATAAAGAATCCTTCCTAAATTTGAATTCTGAGTGAGGCATTCTTCATCACAATCAGAAACACCTATGGCAAGCCTAAATCTCCTTGTTGTATGCCTCTCCTCATTTTAATAATCAAAAAGATGTTAAATATAGCTTTATCCATTATTGACTCTCTCCAACTATTTTTATGAAACCCAGTCCTTATGGTGATAAGGCAGTGTGGAGCAATGGATGGAAAGCCAGTCATGGTATCAGGAAGACCTATATCCAAGACTCGCATCTGCCACATATTATTAGTTGAATGACCTTCTCGTTATCCTGTGTCAGTTCTTCCTCCAGGTTATGCTAATGTTGGGTGTTCCCCCAAGCTCTGTCTTGGGTCCTCTTCTCTTTTCTTCTATACTATCTTGTCTGCAGAGCTCATCAGCTCTCATGGATCAAATTGTTATCTCCTTGCAGATGATTCCCAGATCTATGGATACAGTCCTAACCTCTCTCCTTACTTTCATTCTAGCATCACCAACTGCCTCTGGGACATCACAAATCAAATCAGAGGCCATCCTTATCTCAACATCAAATTAACATATTCTTTTTTCCTTTAAAGGATCATCTCTTATACATTTCCTTATTAATCTCAAGGGTACCACCATTCCCAGCAACCTGTTATTCTTGAACCCCGGTTACATTCCACCCTTATATTCAATGTTGCTAAAGTCTTTAAATTTCTACTTTTCCTAACTTCTCTCATGCCCTTATCACCACTGACTCACTCAACATCCTAGTGAAGGTCTTCATTACCTCTCACCTGAACTACTGAAATAATTGGTCTATTTGGTCCCTTTGCCTCAAGTCTTCCCCCACCACAATCCATCCTCCATATGATGAGCAAAGTGATTTTTCTAAATGCACAATCTGACAAAATCATGTCTTGTCCCCCTGTCCCTGAAATAAATACCAGTGGTTTCTACATTACCTTCAGTTTAAATATAAAGCCCTCTGGCATATAAAGCTCTTTGTAATCTGGCCCCTTTCTTCTTCTCATTCTTCTTACACTTTACTCCCCTCCATGTACTGTAGGATTGAGCTACACTGGCCTCATTGCTGTTCCTCACATACTGCATCTCTCATCTTCATGAATTTTTCCTATGTCTGGAATGATACCCATACGCACACTCACCTCTAAGATGCTCCCTCACCCGTCTTCCTTCAAAACTCAACTCAGATCCCACTTTTTTCAGGGGCTTTTCTTGTCTCTTTCTCCACTTCCTGACTACTAGCACCTTCCCTCTGAGATTACTTTCCATCTACACCATATGTATCTTCTGTGCACAGAGTTATTTCCATATTTGCTCTCCCTTTAGAGCATAAGCTTCTTGGGGACAGGATCTGTTCTTCCCTTTCTTTACATATCTAGCATTTAGCACAGTTGCAAGCTTATTGGAATTACTTAATAAATGTTTGAATTTCCAACAAATGCAAAATAGTGGATGCAAAACTGATTGGGGAGAGGGATATGACTGCAGTGGTAAATTGATATGAGATTATGGATGGCCTTGCATGCCTTACCCAGGACTATATAAAATTGGTTTACTATTTGCAAGAATTTCTGAAAGGGTCCGATGGCTCATTTCCCAGAGACTTTTCACTTCTAGGACCTCCCTGGGGAAGTAGATTTCTCTCCACGGTGGCAGGTGGGACTATTTCCCTTCACAGCTACTTGAGCAGAAGCTAAATCAGATTAATCCACAATCATGAATAAAACAATTCATGATGAGGGATTTGAAATTTAACCCAGTCTTAGGCTGCCCACATTTATGAAAAATTACCTTGGATTTTAGTACTATCAGTTAATGGACACGAGTAATGGGAAAATAATTTTCCTAATTTTGCTAATATGATATGTTTTCCAATGACTCTTGGTCCCTTGATCACATTTGGCATGCATCTCCTATTTTTCTTATATATGTTCTATCTTTTCCCCTACCCTGGACTGTAAACTCCCTGAGGGCAGAGATACTTTCATTTTTTCCTTTGTGTCTCCAGAATGTATAATATGTCCTCCATAGTTCTGAAGCTGAGAATCACCTGGGCTAGAATGAAGAGGGATAAGGTAGGTGTGAGCTAGTATCAGCATAATATAAACAAAGAACTGCATAGTAAGAGCAGAATGATGGTTGCCATCCAAGAAAATATCTTTGAAAAAGGTGACCTGATAATGGAGAGATGGACAGCTAGGTGACATGATGGATACAGCACTGGCATTGCAATCAGGAAGACTCATCTTCATGAGCTTAAATCTGGCCTCAGACAATGACTGTGTGACCCTGGGCAAGTCACTTAACTCTGTTTGCCTCAGTTCCTCATCTGTAAAATAAGCTGGAGAAGGAAATGGCAAGCCCTTTCAGTGCCTTTACCAAAAAAACCCCAAAGCGGGTCACAGAGAGTCAGGCATGACTGAAATGACTAAAAAACAACAAAAACATAAAGAGAACATGAGGGTTGGATGATGGGCATGCCTCAGGCTTTACTGGTATCCTCTCCATGTGAAGAGAAAGAGAAGAAGATCTCAGAACACTGGTGTAGCCATAATGGCTTTTGTTTTCTTTGAATGGCTCAGCTTGCCTCATTGAGCCTCTGGACACTGTGGCTTGCTCTTCCGGGGCAGGAGGCCCGGGGAGCATGCCGGGAGGCAGACGGCTTCCTGTGTGGGGAGTCATGGGGCTGGCTGAGGGGAGGTGTTAGCTCCAGAACCTGGTCTACCCTAGGGGGAGGAGCCAACTCAGGAACCAATCGGCCCTGGTCATTTGGGCGGAGCTTGATGATGTCAGAAACCCTATAAGAGGGGAGAGGACAGCTTGAAGATTCTTCCTCTCTTTCCTTTTCCGGTTGGAGCCAGAGGCAGTTACAACGACCGTTACAGAGGCAGTTACGACCGTTACATCGTCAGTTTCAGTTGCAGCTTCAGTTTCAGAAACAGACACAGCTGAGGCAGGAGCTGCCAGCAGCAGAGCTGATCTACGGGAGGAAGCTGAACAAAGACTTCAGTCCAGTGGGTAATCTTATTACCATCAAGGGGGAAACATGATTTTGCTTTACGCAATCATGTTTCTCTGTAGCCTCCTGGTTACTCTTTCAAGGCGTACCTATTGGGCCTGGAAGATTATGACCAACATATCAAAATGGGGCTTCTGGTTCATGGGTTGGTTACTGTGGAGCCTAAATAAATGTTTTGATTCTTCTGCCTTCTACTTTGAGAGTTTCTTCTATCCGGCGATTCCGAACCTTTCAGACATGTTTATGATCTTCTTTGAGATTATAAACTCTGCCCTCCTGATACATTTGGCGTCACGAACAGGATCGCTAGGTATAAGATCTCTATTTAGAAGCAGAACAATTCCAGAGGAAGAGATAAATATCCCAGGATGGGAGGATCCATTTTATTCCTCCCTAGCAAAAGAATTGGCTAAAAAAGCTGGACCCTGTGAAAACTGGGAACCAAGGCTACGGAGAGGAGATCCTAGGGATTTGGAAAAGTGTTTACGAGAAGTTGGGATTCAGTCAGGGGCATCACTATCTAGGCAAAGCTGGATAGTGTTATCAGCCTACCGTCTAGTATACGAAAGATTGAGATTAAGTGAAAGACATGGGGGCACTCCTACCCCACAGGGAGAAGAGAAATCTCAGATAGCAGAAGACCAAACTGACTCAAATGAGAACTTTTCTATTAATGTGGCTAAGAGCAACAGGAGACCAAAAAAGCCCAGAGTGCATTTCAACCCAGCCCAGAAAGAGCCGGCTGAGGCACAAAACACTACTGGGGTTCAGGATGTGCCTCACACAGAGAATAGGAGATGGTTAAATGATCAGACAAGGGCTCGACCCATACAAAGGAGGAAGACAGAAACCCGAGGTGAAGATTCAGTTACAAGGGAAATTCAGGAAGATTTCTCACCGCAAGAGGTCACAGATATTTTGAGTAGATTCAGCCAAAGAATAGGAGAACCATTGATATCTTGGATGGTAAGACTCAGTGATCAAGGGGCCGGTGGAATATCAGTAGATGGGACAGACTGCATGAGATTCATAGGTATCAGCCATGATCCTCTAGTTCAACAAGCTTTTAGGGAACATCATCAGCAAGGAGATGGTGATAGCAAGACTACTCTGTTGGCATTAGCCGCTGTGGGATGCAATAAGAGATATGATACTGATTCTATGTGGCCCACTGAGCACAGACCCTGGTATTCACTTAGAGATTGTATCATGAGACTAAAGGAGGAGGTAATGAAGACTGCCATTATGATAGGAACTGCAGACAAATATTACAATGATCCAATGGGACTGTCTCATAGGAATTTAATAATTAGGACAGCTCCCCCTG
The DNA here is from genome assembly GCF_011100635.1 of Trichosurus vulpecula. Classification (NCBI taxonomy): domain Eukaryota; kingdom Metazoa; phylum Chordata; class Mammalia; order Diprotodontia; family Phalangeridae; genus Trichosurus; species Trichosurus vulpecula. The sequence continues at coordinate 15,159,024 of NC_050580.1, read as the reverse complement.
CTTATAAACAACTAATTTTGAATTTATTGCTTGGAGAAGTAGGGAGCCGTCTTACAACAGTGATAAATAAGATTTTACAGTTATATGACTTAGGTGACTGGGGAAGGGATAGATCTCCTCGAGAGAGAAGAGTGAATAACCAGCAAACTTGGCGCCAAAGGAGAGTAACAAGGAAAGAAATGTTTACTACTTTATTGAGAGCAGGGGTAGGTTTTGAAATGATAGATGGAATTCCAACCAATGAATTATACAGAATGTATAGAGGACTTGATAACACGAGAGATAGGGAAATCAGAACTGCTCCTGCAAGCCTACAAGCCACTCAGACTGAAGGTGACCTTGTGTGATTAACGGATGAAAACTTGTACATTTGGGGAAAGGCTGGGAGGACAATCTTAGTCTATATCTAGGGTGGGATCCTCTTGGCTTCCTCATTATGTTCCTTTTGAAAAGAAACATTTCCCACCTGAGTTTGGCTCTGATGTTGGATCTTTGCATAACTGAAATCTCAACCAAACTTGAGATGATTTTATTTGAAGAATTGTGGTCCATACTTGTCTATTCTTTTTGTCCTTTGTTTTGGCTAACCTTGTTGCTAGTTTTGTTTCCTTCAGGCTTAAGCACCCTGCACTTTCCGGTGACTGCCTAAGCATGTAGCATTCTTGGAATTCCTGCCAGCTCGTTAAAGAAATGACCTCTGGAATGGGACTTTTTGGGGGCAGGGCCATCTCTACATCCAATTTCAGCATGAAGAAGCTATGGAAAATGAGACCTTCACCCCTCACCCCAAGATTTTGAGCCCCAATCGTTCAAGGGGGGTGGAAATGATGATAGTGTTCTGTTTACTTATTTTGTGTTATCCTTGCTGTGTTGTTTTATTGTTATGATATTATTGATCCTATGTAATGGATACAAGGATTTAGGGGTGGACATTTGAATTATTAATAATTATTTTGGGGATGATTGATTGAAGAGATTATCTTGCTGGGACCTAGGGGTGGATCGCATTTGAATCGTTAAACCAATGTTTAGGAATGTCACCAAATGATATGTTTTGCTTTATAATGAATGATATGTTTTAGTTTCCTTTGTAATTGAATCACAATGTATGTTCTAGGATACATGGCTGATTAGATTATGTATCCTATAACAAGGGGTGGAATGTAGCCATAATGGCTTTTGTTTTCTTTGAATGGCTCAGCTTGCCTCATTGAGCCTCTGGACACTGTGGCTTGCTCTTCCGGGGCAGGAGGCCCGGGGAGCATGCCGGGAGGCAGACGGCTTCCTGTGTGGGGAGTCATGGGGCTGGCTGAGGGGAGGTGTTAGCTCCAGAACCTGGTCTACCCTAGGGGGAGGAGCCAACTCAGGAACCAATCGGCCCTGGTCATTTGGGCGGAGCTTGATGATGTCAGAAACCCTATAAGAGGGGAGAGGACAGCTTGAAGATTCTTCCTCTCTTTCCTTTTCCGGTTGGAGCCAGAGGCAGTTACAACGACCGTTACAGAGGCAGTTACGACCGTTACATCGTCAGTTTCAGTTGCAGCTTCAGTTTCAGAAACAGACACAGCTGAGGCAGGAGCTGCCAGCAGCAGAGCTGATCTACGGGAGGAAGCTGAACAAAGACTTCAGTCCAGTGGGTAATCTTATTACCATCAAGGGGGAAACATGATTTTGCTTTACGCAATCATGTTTCTCTGTAGCCTCCTGGTTACTCTTTCAAGGCGTACCTATTGGGCCTGGAAGATTATGACCAACATATCAAAATGGGGCTTCTGGTTCATGGGTTGGTTACTGTGGAGCCTAAATAAATGTTTTGATTCTTCTGCCTTCTACTTTGAGAGTTTCTTCTATCCGGCGATTCCGAACCTTTCAGACATGTTTATGATCTTCTTTGAGATTATAAACTCTGCCCTCCTGATACAACTGGGTGGATCCCCTGGGGCAAATTTTTGGTAGGAAACAGATATAAGTCACAAAAGAGGAACAGGCATGGATGGGTTGCAATCTGTAGCACTGGAGGGAGTGTCCATATCAGTGAGACTATATTAGGAAGGCAGAATTTATGATTTCAAAGAGAATCTCATATGTGCCTAAAAGGTCCGGAACTGCAGGATATAAGGAATTCTCTAGGCAGAAGGCAGGAGAACTAAAGCATGTATTTACACTCCACAATAACAAGCCCACAAACAAGCGTCCCCATTTTGATATTTTCATCAAAAGATTCCAGGCCCAATAAGTCCACCTTACAACGGTAACCAGGAGGCCACAGAGAAGCGAGATGGTATAAGACAAAATCGTATACATGCTTCCCCTCTACGGTAAGAAGATTACCCACTAGCCTCTAGTCAGCTCTGCTACCGGCAGCTCAGCTTCGGCTGTAGGCGTCTCTGGCTCCAACCGGAAAAGGAAAGGAGGATCTTCAAGCTGTCCTCTCCCCTCTTATAGAGTTTTTGACATCATCAAGCGCCGCCTGAACGACCAGGGCCGATTGGTTCTTGACTTGGCCCCTCCCCCTAGCGTAGACCACGTTAACACACCTCCCCTCAGCCAGCCCCACGACTCATCACACAGGAAGCTCTCTGATCCCTGGCGTGGTCGCTGGGCCTCCTGCCCCGGAAGAGCAAGCCCCAGCGTCCAGGGAAGCTCAACGAGGCAAGCTGAGTCATTCAAAGAAAACAAAGTCCATTCTGGCTACAGAGACCAAAACTCCAATAGATTACTGGGGAATTCACAGTGCTTAGTGTAGTGCCACACATATAATCAAACTAACAAGCATTTTTTAAACACCAGCTATGTGCCAGGTACTGGGTTAGATGCTGAGGATACAAAGGCGAAATCAAAACTTCCCCTTCCCTCAAGGAGTTTACATTTTATTGAGGGGGAAACACATCCATATGTAAGTAGAGGGGGGAAACTGTATGCAAAGTAAATGCGAGATAAAATGTTGTTGTTGGTTATCCACAGATCAAGAAGCCCTGGAAATGAGCTACAAAGGACAATAAAGACTCTAAGAAGCAGAAATGAATATATTTAAGTCACGATGCTTAATACAGTAAATGTTTTTAATTGAATTGAACTAGAAAATTCCTTCACGAATGCAGGTATGAAATCACTCAGATCCCAGGCTAATTAATAGTCCAGCACGCACCAGAATATTAATTCTACCAGATTCCCATTCCAGGACGAATCAATTTTACCTTTTGGAACAATACATAAAACAGTCCTATGTGGTCTATTCTATTTTTTTAACCTACAAATCCTACCCAATTCCTAGATGATTTGGCCTAATTAGCCACTCTAATCTGTTGTCCCCACAATCTCCTGGTGCCCTGGAAAATAACCTAGATAAACAGCAAAGAGAAGATCTTGCCATGTTGCCCTAATTCAAAGTAAAGAAAAAAATCAATTTAATCCTATTCCTCAGAGATCATGTGGACTGCAAATTGAACTTATTTACTCCTAACGTTGTTAAGACTACAGGAAACCATGGTCTTTTTCTCTATAGCTTTAGTTCAAGGAAATCTCTCAAAATTGCCAGATTTCTCTCTCCTGGGCCCCTTCTGCTTCCCCCACCCCCATCTCCAAATGGCTGAAGAATCAGTGCTAACAGTAGAATATTACAGTAAATAATAGTTGGCCAATGGTTTCTGCTGTTCAGGACTTCCTTTTGCACGTTTGCCTCTACCCCAGTGGGAATCGGGGTTGTAATTTGGAATTATTTCTTGAGACAAAAGCACTGAATGGGTTTTCCAAAGCATTAGCTATGACGTATATCCTGAGGCCAAGAAGGGGTGTCGGAGATCATCCCCAAAGATAAGCGATACTGGTGAGTTTTACTTACCTGCTAATGAAGGCCCTTTGCCACCTACCTTCTGATAGAGATTACAAAGTGTTGCTTCAGTGTGTTTGAGTAGAAACAATCCAGATTTAGTCTGGAAAGTAGATTAAAGAGGCCTCCATTGTTTAAGTCTTGACCCATTCCTTTATCTCCAAAAATCTATTTCAATTAAGTTACTGGGCTGGTTTGTGGACATCATTTGGCAAAACAGCCCTCTTCCTATTAGGGTATTCAGGTAACCTATTACAAGAGAGTTTTGATGGTCACCATGGTAACTCTATCCCTTGGGTCTAACACCTACACAAATGGAGCGACTAGCAAGATACTCTCAGTCTTATCTACAGAGTAATGCTTCAGTGTCTCTGGGAAATGAGGGCACCTGTTTAATAATGAAAGGGCCCAACTTTTAAGAAAAAAAATTACAGAAGCAGCTAACCTAACAAAATAATGGGCCACATTTCAGGAAGGGCACTGATAAGATTGTATCAGAAGGAGGGCCACCAGAACGGTGAAGGACCTCACATTCATGCCATATGAAGATGAGTTATATTTTTGGTGACAATGTGGTAACAGGGAAAGCAGGCTGAATTTGAGGTTAATGGGATCTAGGTTCTAATCCCACTTGTACTGTTTCCTCCCTAAGTGACTTTAGGCAAGTCTCTTAAACTCTCTGGGCCTCCTTTTCTGAGGCAGTTGGACTGGCTGGTCTCAAAGATCTCTTTCTAGATCAAAGACCTCATGATCTCATTAAATTAGGATGTTAAGGAGCAAAAGAAAAGATTTTGGGGTACCTGTGGAGCCCGAGAGCTGTCTTGTAGTATTTGAAGGAGGGCACATTGAAGAAAGCATTCCCCATTAGAATATAAACTTTTTAAGAACAGCACCTGGTTTTGTTTCTCCTGTGGATTCTCAGGGCTATGTGCACTCCCTGACACATAGTAGGACCTTAACAAGTGCCGTTGATGAATTAGCTCTCCTGCTTGGCTCCAAAGGAGAAAACAGAACAATAAGGGTGGAGTGAGGGAAAGGTTGAAAAGAGGACATTTAGGGCTTCAGGAAAAAGTTCTCAATCCTTGAAGCAGTCCAAGAGTGTAATGGGTTACTTAGAAGGCTTGAGGAACACTGTTTCTCTACCTGCTAGATGATGCTGGGTGGCTCGGTGTATACCAACACTGGACCTGGAATCAGAAGGACCTGAAGATCTGGTCTCAGGCTCTTACTAGCTCTGTAACCCTGGTAAAATCACTTAAGGTCTGTTTGCCTCAATTTCCTCCTCTGTAAAATAATTCTAATAATAGCACCCTCCTCCAAGAGTCGTTGTGGGGATAAATTTAGAAAGTATATGTAAAGAACTATATAAATGCTGGCCAACAAAGGTCAAGGCATGCATGAGTTGGTACCTACGCCAGTGGATAAAATGCCTAGGCAACATCTATAAAATAAAGAGCATTTAAGCTTCTAGTTCTGAGAGCTTATGCTAAGATTCTTTATTTGAAAGCGACACAAGGCATTATTCTCTGTCTTTGGGTGGCCTTTTTATCAGACTGATCACAAGAGATCGTGAAGGAAATATCTGAAGATAACGCTGTTTCTGCAGGAGCAAATTCATTGGTCGATAATTAACAGAGAGGAGGCATGACTAGTGGATTGTATTTTGAAAAATAATCAACTCCATTACATGGATTCGACATTCACTAGTCAAAAGTAAACCAGGAAACCATGGAAGGCCATAAAAGGTGATATTTCTAACTGGAACACTGAGCTGCTATTAATTTTGGAAACATCATTTCTATTTCCCCAGAGATCGACCTATCCATCTATCTATCTATCTATCTATCTTCATGTTTATACATATGTATATTTATATATCCACATATATACATACATATACATAGATGCAGGACATTTAGTTTAGTGCCTCTAATCCAGCACCCTAGAAATCAAGTAATTCTCTACACTTTGGCCCTAGCTAATTTGGAATTTAGAGTGAATGAAACATCAATATCTTTCATCAATTATAAGAAGAAGAGGTCAGTAACCAATGAACATTTAATCCAATCCAATAAACTTTTATTAAGCACCTACTATGTGCTAGGTTCTGTGCTAAGTGCTGGTAGTAGTAGTAGAAGGAGTAGTAGTAGTAGTAGTAGTAGCAGTGGTAGTGGTGCTGGTGGTGGTAGTTGATATGACTCCATCCACTATCTAAAAGTACAGAAGCTAAACCTGGGGAATCCAGAATCCTTAGAGTAAGAATACTTACAGCATGCCTGACAGCATGCCCAGTGTTTGTTTGAAGATCTCCAGTGGAGAGGGAGAAGAACGTGCTGTGTTCTTTTGGAAACTGGGTCTTTTTTATCTCTCCAGGACATAAGTGCAATGGGTCATTCATTGTTCTGATGCCACTACTGATGAGCATGGGAGCTTTGGCTGACTCTGTTCCTAACCCATGCCAATTTATCCCCCTTAGGCACTCTGGAGACACCCTGCACCCAGAGAATCACTATACCAGCATTGGACTTACTGAAGACACCCACTTGGCTTAGCCTAATGTAGCTCAAAACTCCTGGGCTCAACTGATCCACCATCCTCAGCTTCCTAGGATAGCAAGTATCCTAGGCATATGCCAGGCACATGCCGTTGACAGGAATAAATACTTTGTAAGACAACCTGTATCACTTTGGACTAATAATAATAATTATTACAAAGTTCCTCCAGACATCAAACCTAAATTTGACTTAATCCTCCCACCAAACGCTCCTAATGATGTCATTTGAAGGCCAAACAGAAGAGTTATAATCCTTTTCCAGGTGACAGCATCCCAGGCAATGGAAGACAGCTATCCTGTTCCCCCAGTATCTCCTAGTTTTCAGGCTAACTACCCCAATTCCTTCAACAAAAATCTGCAAGTCATGATCTCAGGACCCTGCTTCATCCTGGCTATGATTCTTGGATGCTCACCAGCTTTTCAATATTATTATTCAAATATGGCACCCAGAATGGAAGCCCATATTCCAGATGTGTTCTAACAAGAGACAACTAGAGTAGCCCAGCTCAACTCTGTATTATGAGACATAACTCAGTATGGTAGGAGTGGAAGGAACAGCGAATGTGAAGTCAGGAGGTGGGCTCAAATTATGGCACTGCTATTTCCTACCTTTGTGACCTTGGGAAATCACTAAACCTTTCTGAACCCCAGCTGAGTAGCATACAAAATAAGGTATTGGAATAGATGCACCCTAAGGTCCCTTCTAGCTCTGAGATTAGCATCCTATGATCTGGCACTTTTCAAAGAAGCCAAATGAAGTTGGAGAGTCATTAAGAGGAAACAAGGTATGAATTGGTGGGCAAATAATTTTTACGTGTGGGGCTGCCCATCTTGGCTGATACAAATTGAAGTTATTTTTTAAACATATTCCATCTTGAAGACACCTCTCTTTCAAACACACCTATCAAATCTATCCCTCTCTCTATATCTCTATGCATCATCTGTCTAGCTATCTATCAACTATCTCTCTCTCTCTCTCTCTCTCTCTCTCTCTCTCTCTCTCTCTCTCTCTATCTGTCTGTCTGTCTGTCTGTCTATCTATCTATCTACCTGTCTACATGATCTTGGACAAGTCACTTAACTTCTCTGAGACTCAATTTCCTCGTGTAAAATGGGCATAATAACATGAATTGCTTGGTTCTTTAAAGATTAAACGAGATAGCGTATGTAAAGTGCTTTATAGCCGTTACAGAACTATTTAAAGGCTATTATCATTAGTATCATAGTTGCTACCATTAATCTTTCATCTATCAATCTATTTGCCTTTATATTGTTTGGGAGAATTTCACCTGTTTCCCTTTTGGGTTAAATTCTTGAAAGAGAAAGAATAAAAAGAAAAAAGACAAATCAGAGGTAAAATGCAGCGTAGACTCCACTAATGTATGTGTGTATATATGCATGTATACATATGCATATATATATATGCATGTTTACATATATTTGTGGCTATATCAAGAGAGAATACATACATATCTATATCTGTATCTACACACATGCTATAAATCATCCACAAGACAGAGCCTAGATCTGGGATTTCATTAGTCTAGGGAAGTTCCAGATAAGCAACCTCACTCTATACTGGTTTGGCACCTTCTCTTTAATGCATTGTCTTAGAGAACCGCCTCTAGCACAGAGATAAATAGCCTTGTCCATGGTCACACAACCAGTGTGTGTTAGAGATGAGACTTGAACTTAGGTCTTTCTGGCTAAATCATGTTCGGTTCTCTATCTACTACCTCACATTGTCTCTCAAATTATTCATGTTGCATTTTCATCGAATTGGTTTATTCTCTGTCTCTCTGTCACTATCTCTCTCTCTCTTTCTCTCTCTCTCTCCTTCCTTCATTCCTTTGTTCCTTCATTCCTTCGTTCATTCCTTTCTTCCTTTTTTCTCTTCTTTCTCTTCCTTTCCTTCTTGCTTTCTTTTTTCTTGCTTTCTTTTTCTTTCTCCTTGCTTTCTTTTTCTTTCTCTCACCCAATAAACAAGCCAAGTGATACAGAGACAGTGAGAAAGAGCTCTAACGCACCTGCTCACTATGCTGGCAGCCTTCTTTAAACAACTGAGTAATCCTATGAGAATTACTAGTACAATTCTTAGGGATAAAAGAGGAAGGAAGGAAAAACAGTTCCTTGAATGTATTTAAAATGGAGCACATCTATGAGCAAACAAGATAGTTTCTCAACAAGAAAATTTGTGAATCCAGAAAGGAAACACCAGCACCAACAAAAAATGTCTAACACTTCAAAATCTTTACCAGCCACAGATGCCTTATTACCAGCGACCACCTGTGGTCTTCATGGCCCAGTCTGCAGCTCTATTAATAGACAGCACATCACAGCATAACAAGCTGTTTCTTGCCAGACATATCCATTCATCATCTCAGTCAAGCCTCAGATTGCTCCACAGATGGATTCTGAGAAAGAAAGCAGCTGTCAGTCATCTCTACTGATTGGACAAATTTCGTTCTCCTGAACTCTTGATCAAAACCAGGAGTCATCCCAACTGTGAGAGGGCACAGGTTCAGTACTTTGTTGAAATCAGAAGTTCAACAGAAGTGCCACATGTTCTGGATAACAAAGTAGAATATGTGCCTTTTAGAAACTATAAAAAGTGATCACTCATTCAAAAAAAAATTTATTAAATGTCTACTAAGACAGGGAAAATACTTCCTGCATGCCTTGGCATGCTGATGGCAAGCTTCAGTAAATGAGGCAGGTTAACATGGATCTCTATCTTCCTATCTTGGGGTTTATGATATCTTCATCTCTGTAGGCCATCATTCCTTCACAGGCTTGCCATTATCATGATGAGACAGCCAATGATCCTCTCTTTCCTGCTATTTAGTTAGTGAACTGTCAAGTATGTGAAGTAAAAAAAATAAAAATAAAAAAAAATAAAAAAAAAGTATGTGAAGTATCCTAGCGATTCAAATCAAAGTCAGAATCCAGTTGCTGATAGCAGGAAGGCTGAGCATGAGCATGATTCCTGACTATTTTTTGAACACCCTAAGAGGGTAAGTTATGCTTTTATGCAAATTTCCTGGTATGTCAACAGTCTCCCCCTCCTCTTCCAGTGAGTACCCACATTCCTTTCCAGCTACCAAAGAGAAAAAAAAATTGTTTATGATAGTTAAGTTCACAGATATGTACATATACATGTATGTACAATGCAATATACACATGCATGCACATATATACACAAACATACATGCATATAACCAAGTATATGTATACACATTGCACACATATAGACACACTTATTCACATATACATGTCATATATGGATGGATGGATGGATGTGTTTTGTTTACATGTCTATACACACACATGTGTGTGTGTGTATGAGAGAGAGAGAGAGAGAGAGAGGGAGGGAGAGGGAGAGGGAAAGGGAGAGGGAGAGAGAGAGGGAGGAAACTGCCTTTGGAATTAGAAGATCCAAGTTCAAATTTTTTTTCTTCCTTCCTATGAGTGTGGATCAGAAAGGCTTCTGGTAGAAGGTGCTTACTGATATTCTTTTTATGGGAAGAGAGAAATTCTGGGGGACCTTGGTGAAGAGGGGATGAATTCCAGAGCAAAGGCCCAGAAGTAGAAGATGAGCTGAGGGGCCATGGATAAGGAACAGAATAAAGCCAGTTTGGCTGGATCATATTGTGTGACAGTATCTAATCCAAATCCAGACAAGGATTTCACAGACAAGGAAACTGAAGCCCATGAAGAAAAAAATATTTGCCCAAGGAAAGAGAGAAGGAATGAGAATTACTTGAACCTGGGTGCTTGGATGCCACATCTTGGCACCATCCCCACCCCAGAGAGAGGCTATTTACTTGGGCTGGCCAGTTCACAAAGTGTAGCCATGTCAGTTTTCAAATTGTTGCTTTTCCTGGCCTTGGAAGGGAATGCGGCTGTAGAAGGTTCTGAAAGAAAGGATGCAGGGGAAGGAAGTGTGAAGGCCACAGCTAAACATGTAAGAAGATGAAACTACCACATAACTTTCCATCTGATTGCAAACATTATTCCTGCTCAATGAACCACTGCTGTTGCTCATAAGAGTATCAGAGTTTTTGCCTCCTGGTAGGATGCTTCAGGGACTGAGGAATAAGATAAAGGATGTTTTTTTTGGTTCCTTGTGTCTGAGCATATCTTGGCCACTAAGCTTCATTTCCTTTCTGTTCTTGGGTTCATTGGCTTCCTGTTGGAATGAAAGTTCTCTACGGTATTCAACGATGTCCTACTCTTTTAATTAAAAAAATCCCCTGATTGAGAAGTCACCTGCATAATTCAGGGCATTAAAGAGGAGTGGGCAGGAATAATGTACTGGGCCACTTGACCACTTAAGATATTGATTGTACTCAAACAACAATTTTTGCTCATCAGTTCTCAAAATATGACTCCATGCCAGAGAACAAGCTTAAGGATCCAGCCAACTTCTGAATTAGGACTCTATGAATAAGAGGAAAAAGAGAGTGATTCCAATAGTGATCTCTGATTTATTTTTCATTCCCTCTCTATTCTCTCAATTATGTTGTGGCTGAGCTCTTTGAGGGCAAAGGAAAGAAAGGAGATGCCCTTTGAAGGCTGTGGGATTCTGCACGGTCAAAATAGCAGGAGATAGAACTCTTGGCCTGGAGTCAGGAAGAGGAGTTCAAGTATAGGCTCAGATACTTACAGCTGGGTAAGTCATTTAAATGCTCTGTGATACAGTTTCCTCGACTACAAAATGGGGATGATAATATTACCCACCTCTTAGGCTTATGACAATCAAATGAGATGAGATTTTTAAATTTTAATTAATTTTTTAGTTTTTAACATTCATTTTCACAAGATTTTGAGTTCCAAGTTTTCACCCCCTCTCTCCTCTCCCCCACCCCAAGATGGCATGCATTCTGATTACCCCTTCCCACAGTCTGCCCTCCCTTCTATAACACCCCCTCTTATCCCCTTCCCCCATACTCTCTTGTGAGGTAAGATAGATTTCTATCCCCCATTGCCTATACATCATATTTTCCAGTTCCATGTAAAATATAAGGTTTGTTTTTAAAACTTTGAGTTCCAAATTATCTTCCTTCTTCCCTTCCCACCCACTCTCATTGAGAAGGCAAGTGACTTGATTATACATGTGTAGTTATGCAAAACACTTCCATAATAGTCATGTTGTGAAAAACTAACTATACCTCCATCCTATCCTGCCCCCCCCACCATTTATTCTATTCTCTCTTTTTACCCTGTCCTTTTTCAAAAGTGTTTGCTTCTGACTAACCCCTCACTCGATCTGCCCTTCCTTCTATTATCCCCACCTTCTCTTATCCCCTTCCACACCTACTTTCCTGTAGGGTAAAATAGATTTCCATACCTAATAGAGTATGGATGTTATTCTCTCCTTAAGCCAAATCCAATGGGAGTAAGGTTCACTCATTCACTGTTACCTCCTCCTCTTTCCCTCCAATGTAAAAGCTTTTTCTTTCCTCTTTTATGAGATAATTTGCCCCATTCTACCTCTCCCTTTGTACATTTCTCTCTCACCCCTTAATTTTCTTTTTTAGATATTATCCCTTCATATTCAACTCACCCTGTGGCCTATGTACACACACACACACACACACACACACACACACACACACACACACACATGCTTATATTCCCTCCAACTACCCTAATACTGAGAAAGGTCTCATGAGTTACAAATATATATTATGTTTCCATGTAGGAATGTAAACAATTCAACTTTAATAAGTCCCTTATGATTCATCTTTCTTCTTTACCTTGTCATGCTTCTCTTGAGTCTTGTATTTGAAAGCCCAGTTTTCTATTTAGCTCTGGTCTTTTCCTCAAGAATGCATTAAAGTCCTCTATTTAGTTGACTTTCCATTTTTCCCCTGAAGTATTATATTCAGTTTTGCTGGGTAGGTGATTCTTGATTTTAATCCTAACTCCTTTGACCTTCTGAATATCATATTCCAAGCCCTCCCATCTCTTAATGTAGAAGTTGCTAAATCTTGTGTAATCCTTATTGTGTTTCCATAATACTTTAATTGTTTCTTTCTGACTGCTTGCAATATTTTCCCCCTTACTTGGGAACTCTGGAATTTAGCTACAATAATTCTCAGTTTTCCTTTTGGGATCTCTTTCAGGTGGTGATTGGTGGATTCTTTCAATTTCTATTTTACCTTCTGGTTCTAGAATAGCAGGGCAGAAATGAGATAATATTTGCAAAATGCTATATGCCTGGCACATAGTAGGCACTTAATAAATGCTTATTTTTTTCTTCTTTGTACCTTTGACTTTGGGTAGACCACCTATGGTGAATGCATGGGAAGACCCAGGTAACTGTCATGTAGGATGAGCTGGCAGGAAAGGATTGAGTGGGTATCATTGAAAAGAATGCCAAATAGATGAGATCACTAAGTCATTTGAATACTAATTTTCAAGAACCACATGAAGTGAACAAAAAATTTAAAAAAAGGGAAAAAATCCACATAATGTCCTATTCAACTTTTCACTCTAATATTTAACATGTCCAACAAAACCTGCTCTTATGATTAATGTGGATATTGAAAATAAGATTAAACCAAAGTTGATTTTAAATGTTTTATTATAATATTGTGTCCACAGAGGTCATGGACTTTGCTCGATAGAGAAGTTCTACATATTAGCTTTGAGCTTTGCTGAAGCTAAACTGGAATGATTGAGAATGTTGACTTTTTAAAATCCTCTTGTTTTTGCCCTTCAGTGCTGCAGGTCACAATAATGGGCCTTTGGAGGCTACAGAGGAGAGAGAAAGTCTAAGTACATGTGTAGTTATGAAAAACACTTCCATAATAGTCATGTTGTGAAAAACTAACTATATTTACCTCCATTCTATCCTGCCCCCCCCCCCACCATTTATTCTATTCTCTCCTCCTGCTACCTCCTTCACGGGTGTAAACTACCCAGAATTCCAAGCTTCAATCTGGGACATCAGACTGATTAGCTGATTGACACCCCCAATATTGTCCTTCATACTCTGTATTATAAAAGGGCATATATAATAATAATAAAAAAACTAAGTGCCACCATTTAGTAAGTGCATTTGTAGTATGCTTCTATAAGTAAGTAGGTGGTGCAATGGATAGAGCATCAGCCCTGGAATCAGAGGCACCTGAGTTCAAAACCAGCCTCAATCATTTACTAGCTGTATGACCCTGGGCAAGTTACTTAAACTTTGTCTGCCTCAGTGTTTTCATTTGTAAAATGACCTGGAGAAGGAAATGGCAACTGACTCTAGTTCCTTGCCAAGAAAATCACAAATGGGGTCAAAAAGAGTCAGATACAACTGAAACACCTCAACAACAGTATGAAGTGTCAGACTTGAGTGAAAAACAAGCAGCATTTAATAAGCATAGGAACAGGGTGGGGTGTCTCTTGATGAGAATAACCGGGATAGGAAAGGGACTTGGGTCAATTCCATATGAGGATTAGCTAAAAAGCTTTAAGGAAGTTTATTATTCTTTTGTTTTTGGCAGGGCAATTGGGGATACTGTGACTTGCCCAAGGTAGTGTCTGAGGTCAGATTTGAACTCAGGTCCTCTCAACTCCAGGGCTTATGCTCTACTCACTGCGCCACCTAGCTGCTCCTTAACCCTAAGGAAGTTTAGCAGAGAAAAGACAAGGCTCAAAGAAAAGGGACATGATGGTTGTCTTCAGTGAAAGAAAGGAGGTGTAGAAAAGGGATTGGATTTGTTCTGGTTATCTCCAGAAATAGAAACATGCAACATTAGATGGAAGCTCCAAAGAGGCCAGTGGAGGCCCGACATCAGGAAAAATGTCCCAGCAATGAGAACTGTCCAAAAGTGAATTGGGCTGCCCCTGGAGGAGGTTAGCTCCCCCTCATTTGAGAACACGATCCCTTCCAAGTCTTGAACTATGTCAAACTAGGACAACAGCTGGGAAAAAAAGAGATTGAAATCACAAAAGCAGGATTTGGGGAACTTTCCTTCAACGGTTGGGGCTCCTATACACCCATTTGTTATTCTTTGGTCTGACCAAAACCTCATGTGCAGGAGTTCTTCAGCATTTTTTGGCATGAACCCCTTTGGCAGTCAGGCAAAAATGATGGACCGCTTCCTAGGATAATGTTTCTAAGTGTCTAAAATAAAATGCATAAGATTACAAAGAAAACAAAATATCTGAAAATTAAGTTTTTTTAATTGAAATTCATGGACCTCTGAAATATTTTCACAGACTGTAGCCCTAGAATGTGTTTTACACCCCTATTTTCTTACATCAGGGTCAAATGAGCTATCTCAGCTCTTCTCTTCAACCAAATAACTTTGACACACTTGGTAATCTCTACCTCTTTCATGAAATATACAAAACATCTTCATGTGAGACCTCACTACATCTAATGTCAGTCTTCCCTATATTCCTTTATGGAGAATGAGTTCAGATCCTCAACCTTCCCTCCATGGAAGGCTTGATTTGCTTCATTGCCCTTCTGTTCACCTGAATTTTACCTTTGCTATGTCAAGTCCTTTAGATGAGAGAGGGATACAATACTGTTGGCATCTTAGTGAATAATTTGGATTTATGAAATTAAAGTCACAAAATTGTTAATGACTTGTAATCCAGTCATGTACTCATTTCTGAACTTTTTACCATAGGAGGTATGATGATGATGATGATGATGATGATGGGTCCATACTAACCATTTTGCAGCAGCCCTGTGATCACAAACAAAACTTATAACAAACACGTGCCCAACAATTTAAGGAATGAATGAACTTCTGTATAGAAATGTAACAGAATACCATTGCACTACAAGGTATGATGATCATGGGCAATTAGAAAAATGCGCAAAAATATGTATTATTGGCTGTAGAGCAAAGACTGAAAGATCCATAATGACTCCAGAAATGTCAATGGAGATAGAACAAAAAGGCATTAAATCCAGGCCAGTGAATAGGGACCCTAGTGATTTCAAATTATTAAAATTCAAGCATACATCCTTATATTTTTACAAGATGTAAAATACAAATATGATATTTAAAAAGAAAAAAAATATATATACTACTGCTCATATACATTTTCAAGGTAAAAATATTGACTTGGTATCATTCTTTTTTTTTCTTTGATCATTCATAGATTTTGATAGGTCATCCTTCTGCCAAGGCCAGGGATATGCTTTATTTGCAGTAAAATGAATTTTTTGACTAGATGGAAATGTTATCTTTTGCATGCTTTGCCCTTGATTTTTGAAAAGGGTACTTAGATCTCCTCTAGGGTGTTACCTGATTGGTTCAATGAAACTGAATTTGAGTTAGATATTTTTTTGACAATGAAGGTGAACTGTTCCTGAGAGTACTTTTCCTGAACTTGTTCTGCCTTCTATGAATGAATGAATGAATAAATGAATGAATAAAATGGTTTGTTATATTTCAGGCACTGCTCTAAAAATTGAGGATACAAATCCATGAGAGGCAATCACCTCAAGCAGCCAACATTCTGATAGGGGAAGTCAATATATCTAGGGAAGTGGCGATTGGAGAATATTTTGTATGAGGAAGTCACAAGAATGGGGAAGAGAGCCACAGGACAGCCTTCCAACAGCAATGGTCTTATTGATTTAACTGTATTCCTAGAGCAAGCAGTGGGTGCTATGGCACCCACATTTCATCAAGAAGGGATTGCTTGGGACATGCCATATCTCCTTGACATTTTTTTTTTCTCTTACATCAACTACATTTAAATGCTCTTGTTTTCAAAGTTAACCATGGTGGAAATCCATTCTAAATATGCCCTCCCCAGGGATGTGCTGGAGCCTGCACAAACTGGTTCATGAAAGCTGATTGTTAATTTTCAGCACAAGCATTCTTACCTCAGAAATTGACAAAGGCTATAAATCAGAGCTTGATTTATTGTTTTGTTATTATTCAGAAAGTGATAAAGAATGTGTTAATAATATAAATTAAACAAAAATATATCATGCATAATTTTTTTCTGGAAAGTCAGTTATTAAGTACTTACCAGCATAGCCCTGCCACTATCTTATTCATTTCTTTGCTATCTCTCAGCCAAAAAAGCATTATCACTATCTGATGTAAGGTCTATTCAGTCAGCATTATGTTGAACATGGAATTGATATTCAGCTCCTTTCTGAGAAGGCAGTCACCAGTAACTGTCCCAGTTTTATGTTGTTTTACTGGATGACTTCCCTTGTTGTTGGTAATTTCAGCTAAAGAACATTTCACAGGTGATTATAAATGAATTTCTTTATTATGTGAGCACCTTAATTCAAGGGAAGCCTGTCTAGTCCATTTGTCCTGGTATACTTTAAAGAATAATTTACCACAGGTCACAGGGCTATGGGGCTTCCTAAGAATATATAATGAATTTCAATTAAATAAGCATACTTTAATTTATTCCAGAAGTATTTACTCATCACCTCTACTACATTGCCATGCACTGTGCTGCTACTTTTAGAGAATATGAGGACAAAAACAGTCCATGACCTGAAGGGTCTTACAATAGCAGGATGGGGGTGGGGGGGTAAACAGATAACATAAATAAAAGATAAATGGAAAATCATTAAATAGGGGGCACTGAAAACTGGGGGAGTCAGAGGAGGTGTCCCTTGAGCTAAGTTTTGTCGATAGCTAGAAATTTCAAGAGCCAAAGTAAGCAGAGAAGGTATCTGAGGACATAGCCTTACCAAGGCACAGAAGAGGAAATGAAATGATGTGAATGGGGAACAGTACAAGGCCAGGCCAGTTGCCCTGAAAAGCAAGGTAAATGAGGGGAAGCAATAGGTAATCACTCTAGAAAGACATGTTGAAGCCAGATTGTAACAAACATTAAAGACTGGATAAGTTTGATTTTTTTCCCCCCTTGGAGGCAGTAGGGAGCCAGTGAAGCTTCTAGAGTGGTGTAAAAACCTCTTCTTCAGTCAGATCAATTTGGCAGATGCATGGAGGATGAATTGGAGAGGGGCTGGATATAGGGAGACCAATTAGGAGGTTATTACAATAGTCCAAGTGAGAGCTGCTAAGGTCTTAAATGTGGCTGGTGGCCACGTCTATGGAGAGAAAAAAGATGGAGATGGAGAGACAATCAGAAAGAGGGAATGACTTACTGGATATAAGGGTTGGGTGTGAGAGTAAAAGGAAACTCTTACTCTGAAGTTTTATAAACAAAGTGGAAACTCTTTCCTGGCTTCTCCAGAAATTATTTTTTTCTGCATATAGACAAAGGGAATCTCTTTCAATAGAAGAGTCTGGGATTCCCTCACATGGGGGTATTATTAATGAGGCTAGTCACAATGATGATACTAATAGTAGTTGTCAGTTGCCATCGGGTTCCAGAGGGCTAAGAGGGACATGGTTGAAATCTCTTCTTCAGGCTCTCAGTTCGGCAGCTGTGTGGGCAATGTACTGGATTCGGGCAGGAAATGGGGGACAAAGCACCAGGAAAGGACTTCACAAACCAAAGAACATCAGAAACCAATAGAATATAAACTACTTGAAGGGAGGAGTCCCTCACTTTGCTGTCTCTTTTTCTTTATTGTCTCCCCCATTAGAATGTAAGCTCATTGAAGGCAGAAATTGTCTTTTTATTAACTATATCCCCTGCGCTTAGCAGGTTGCCTGGCACATAGTAGGTGTTTAATAAATGTTTATTGCATTGGTTTGGAGCAATTTTTACTTTATATGTTTATTGCATTGGTTTGTAGCAACTTTCTCTTTTATTTCTGTATCCTCCAGAGTCTTTGATTGATGTTCCCCAAATTCATCTCTTACCTCCGGGCCTTTGCCCATGTTGTCCTCCATGTTTTTGTCCCCCACTTTTGTCTCTCTTTAAAGGTTCAGCTTATTTGCCACTTCTTACAAGAAGCCTTTCCTTATCCTACTAGTCATTAAAGCTCCCTTCTTCCTCAAATTATCTATTTGCTTACCTGTATAGATATTTTGTCCATAACCACTCCCTCAATTCCCAGTAGAATATAAGGTCCTTAAAGGCAGGGACAGTGTATTATGTTTGTTTTTTTCTTTTATCTTTGTATTACCAGAACCTTGCATGATGCCATGTATATGGCAGGTGTTGCTTAGTAGATGCTCAATGAATTGACTACAATTGAATCCTTATAATGCTGTAAGCCAAGTCAGCTAGTGACTATTATCATCTTCATTTTACAAATGAGGAAACAGCCTCAGAGAGGTGTAGTGGACAGGTCGATGGATTGGCAGTCAGGTGGAAAAAAATCCTGGACTCAGACTTCACCAGTGGTGTGACCTTGGATAAATTACTTGACTTCTCTGAACCTCAGTTTTCTCATCTTTTAAGTGAGAGGTTTAAGCTTCTTGGCTCTGAAGATCCTATTCCAGTTGAAATCTCTGTTCCTTCCCTTCTTCCTCCTCTCGGCTGCTTTTCAGCATTGTTTTACATGTTGTTTTCCCTCATTGGATTGTAATCTTCTTGAGGGCACGGAGTATCTTTTGCCTTTATTTGTATTCCTGGCACTTAGTACCTTGCCTCACACATAGAAATTGCTTAATACATTTGACTGATCATATGATCATGCAATAAAACAAATATTCAAAAGTGTGCTTCCTGACTCTCAATCCAGAATTCTCTGAATTGCACTACAGATTTCTTTTCTTAGGTGAATTGGAAACTTTTCCAGTGCCTGATGAATAAGAATGAATGACTAGAAGGTGCAGCATCTTGCTGTCTAATTAGGTCTTACAGTTTGAGCCTTCATCTTTTTAAACGGTCCTGCAGTGAGGCAGCCCCACTAGAGGGAAGGGGAAGTACACCCTTCTGAGAATAGATCATATCTGGGGCACAGCAGGATTCGGAAGGAGGGCTCTCTCCAGGTGAAAGAAACAAGGAAGTATCAGGAAGTGTGCTGCTATGGGATTAATTGATGCCTGATACAAATCATGATGACTCCCTTCTGTGTTAAAAAGTGGTTTTTTAGTCTAGTTCTCCTTCGATATAAATAGCTGTTCTCCAAGGATGAGAGATATCACTGTACCCATTGATCATAGACAGATCCTCCAATGACCTAAATAAGTTCCTCAAGCATCATTAGAGCAGTAGATATCTAATTTGGCCTCCACCTCAAACCTCTCTAGGCCTCCAAAGAACCCCAAGTATGACTATGTCTATCCCAGCTTTAAAAATGTTCAAGGTAGATTCAATAACATTCCTGAGTATCCATTCCACTGTTCACCCACCTGTGTTTACCGAATTTGTCTCTCTCACTATTGTTGTTTTCAAGGCAGCTAGATTGTGTAGTGGATGGAGTGCCAGACCTGGAGTCGCGCAGACTCATCTTCTTGAATTCAAATCTGGTCTCAGACACTTACTAGTCTTGTGACCCCGAGCAAATCACTTAACTCTGTTTGCCTCAGTTTCTTTATCTATAAAATGAGCTGAAGAAGGACATGACAAACCACTCCTGGATTTTCACCAAGAAAACCCCAAACTGGGTCATGAATAGTTGAACGTGACTGGAATATCCGAACAATCATTGCCTTTATGGACTTTGGATTGGATGAGAAATTCAACTGTTTTAGTGCAAATACAAAGAACTTCACAAAATATAACCTGTATCTAACTCATGAGATTTTTGTAGTGATTTTCTGACCTTTTCCATTTGGTTTCACAGTTATAGAATCTTGAACCTCAGATACCAACTGGTCCTTCTTAAACCTCACCAATAATTTACTCTGTAACTTGTTTGGCCAGTTGTGATATACGTTTTCTTGAAGATCTCTGATAAGGTGGGACCTCCTCCTGTTGCCCACGTAGCTCATTCAGATCACTGCTAAGAATACAAACAAACAAATATAGTAGTCTTGAAAGGGAGATATTTGGATTTTGGTTTTTTATCACCAGCAGCTAGCTGAATGACTGATTCAAAGTAAAAGAGTGGCAAAGATGGGACCTATTATTTCAGTGATAAAGGGAGCTCCCAGATGATGAAAGCTCCTCTACTAATTCATAGCTTCTCTGAAACTTAGTGTCTGTGGATAGTTTCCACACATGCTGAGAGGAGACATGACTTTCCCAGAAGTAAGCAGGAAGAATTATGGAAGAGTCCACAGGTGGAAGTTACACAGAGGTAGATTTTGGCTTGATGTAAGCAAAACCTCCTAAAAATTAGATATATCCAAAATGGGATGGGCCAATTTCTTCAAGAAATTCTTCAAGAAAAAGGCAAATAATACTTTTAGGGCATCTTACATATGAAGTTCTTGTTATGGTGACAGTTTGGATTACAAGGTCTATGAAATCCCTTCTAACTCTGAGACTCTGTTCTTTTGTGACTATAAACTGGTTAACCTTAAAATTTCCTTCACAAATATAAGATGGAGAAGACAGAAAAGTATAGATAGAAATTGTTCTAAAAAGGTCTAGAGGTTTTAATGGACTACAAAATGAACATGAGAGAGCAGTATATGTCAGGCAAAAAATGAATGATATCTTGAAGTGTGTCAAGAGGGATGGAAAGAAGAAAATCCTCTTGTACCCTTCCCACTTCAGAACTCATCTGGAGCTTGTGAGTTTGTTTCAGGGTTACCTGACTTAAGAAGGACATTGATAACTCGGGAGTACACAAAGGGAGTGAACTAGGATGGCAAATGTGCCTTGGGTGCATGGTGGATGAAGATCAATTGGAGGAACTGGGGATGCTTAGCTTGGAGAAGAGAAGACTAAGGGGAGCCACGACAACTATGTTGAAGTATTTGAAAGGTCCCATGGAGGACAGATCAAACATATTCTGCCTGGCCCCTCAGGTCAGAATAGGAATCACACAATCAAGGATTTTTAGCTAGAAGGCACTCTATAGGTCACCAAATCTAACCTTCTCATGTGAAGAGAGGAAGAAGAAATGTTAAGAGACAGCTAGGAATTGCTTTGCTCAGTCAGAATTCCAACCCAGGTTTTTCTTGAATCCAAGTCCAATACTCTATACATTATGCCATGCTTTAGTGGATGGAAGATAGCAAGAAGATAATTTTTGTTTGGTATCATGAAAAATTCCCCAACAATTAAAGTTTTCCAAAGGGGCAATAGGCTGCCTGGGAGGGAATGATTTCCATATTCACTTGCAGGGATTTAAATAGAGGCTGCATTCCCACTCTGGGGGATGAGGTAATTGGGTTTCCTTTCTATATGGGTTCAACTAATTATATGAGTCTATGAGATTAGCTAGAGGATAATAATACCACATAGACAGATTAAAGTTGACATGGTTTCTTGGCCAGATAATATGGAGAATGAATCATTTGATAGGGCTATTAGAGAAAATATTAGAGAAAAATCAAGAAAATCTCTTGATCAGATGTGAAACATCAGGGCATGGGAAATAAGGGGTTTCCCCATGGTCACATAGCTAGTTTGTGATATTGCCCAAGTCCACGTCTGTTTGCTCCCAACTCAGTGTTCATTCTGCTACTCATACTTTTTATCCTGGGGCCTATGAACATTAAAAAAATTGATAATAATTTCAAAATAATTACTTTCCTTAATTTGCCTATATACGTTATTCTGTGAACTTGAAAACATTTTTTTCCTGAGGTGAGAGTCATAAGGTTGACCAGACTTCCAAAGGGGTCCATGACATACAAAATGTTAAGATGCCTTTCTGCCATGTTGTTATAATGACATGTTAATGACTGCTGGGAGCTATAGTCAGTCTATGCATAGAGACTCAACCGAATTTATTTGCTAATCGATTCATTCAATGACATTCAATAAGTCTTTTTGTATTATATGGTATGTTCAAGGCTCTGTGCTAAGTGTTGGAAACATAAAACTCCAGGTTCCCTGCCCTCATTAAGCTTATATTCTAGTCTTTCTGCAATGCTAATAGTCCATCAGTTTCATACTTTTAATTGGAGGATATTACCTTAAAAGTATGAGGACTTTGAGGAAGCCTATTTTAACCTACACAACTATCCAAAGATGTAGCTTTGTAATTGGGAAGCAATTCTCTCCCTTCTTAATAAGGCACAAGTTCCTTAAAAGGGTATTTTTCTCCTATTATAGATACCTCAATCATCTAAGAAAGGAAGGAAAAGGCTCACTTATCTTTTAATGGGGCTCTGGGTGCCTTGTTATTGTCCTTGAATGTACACATTTTAATTTAAAATGTCATTGCTGAAAGGCATCTTCTAAATACAAATTTAAAAAATAATGTTTATATAATTATAATTATAATTCTCTTCCATTTCTCAGGCTTTAGAAACATATACATAGTCACACAAAACAAAGGAAAGTAAAACCAAGTTTTCCTACACTTGGCAATCTGCCTTAATGTGCTGTTTCTCTGGCAGCCTGTGTACATGGCTATAGACTATTCCATCCCTAGAGAGTGTCTGCCTGGGGATGGGGACAGTGCATTGACCCCAGGACTACTTTCTTTTGTATATACTTATGCATGTTCATAGGATTATGGACATAGAACTGGATAAGAATTTAGAGATCAGTGAGTCCAATCAACTGATTTTATAGATAAGTAAACTGAGGTACGGAGTGTTTAAGTGACTTGCTCAGCATCACAGAGCTCATAAATATCTGAAGCAACTTGGAACCCATATCTTCCTGACTAAACTCATTGGTCTATTTACTTTCCCGTATTGCTTCTCAGATCATATATATGCTCTTTGAGGGTAGGGAATCTTATGTGCATTGCATTTATTATATTTCTAGTATATAGCATAATGTCTGGCCCAAAGTAGGTGTTTAATAAATGCTTGGGGATTGATTATGGATATACAAGTTATATCCCTCCAATTAAATTTGTAAATTTCTTGAAAGAAGAGACTATTTCATTTTTGTTTTTGTAACCCAAGTCCTGAAGGGCCATGCAAGTCAAGTGAACAAACATTTAGCTAATGTTAATTAGCAGAATTTAAAAAGTGGAATGGGCAGCCTTAAGATGGTAGATTCCCCATATTGGAAGTCTTCAAGAAGAGGCCAGAAGATTATTTGTTGGGCATGTTATAATGGGAATTCTTTTCATGTATGGGCTAGATGTCTTGTCCACTGAATTTCCTTTTAGCCCTAATTCTCTCATTCTCTAATTCAGTCAAATGAACTCTGCTGGGACAAAGGTGTCTGTGAGCTATGGGGAGGAGAAGAGGAGCAGTCATAGAACCCCAGATAAAAAGTTAGGAGGAAACTTATGATTCATCTGCATCTGTAACTAACTCCTCCTTTTTCAGATGAGGGGGTTTCAGTGAAATATGTTTGGGCAAACAGACCCCAAATGGAATGTGCAGCTCTAAGAGTCTGAATGTTTAGTGTTGATTTGGACTTGGGCTGAATGTACTTTTAATGTACTTCTCCCAATATTTTAAATCATAATCTAAATAACATTTATAAATATTATTTTTATTTTACAGTTTTCGTTAATTGTACCTATGCCAATTCATTAAAAACTATAGCAAGAGACTCATCTTACAAGTTATCTTTCCTCTCCACCATTTGTCCTCTGAGCTGATTCAAGTCTCTTTGATCAATAGCTTTGTTTACACTCTAGCCCAGAACCTTTAAGTAGTTCCTGTAAGCATACAACACACACTTTACCCACTGGAGCCCTTACCATCAACAAGGGAAACAGTATTTATGTATTTCCTCTAAAAGCATGCAGTATTTTCTTTTTATGGGTCGCCTGCATATTGAGAGGAGGCGTGAATTTCTGCTTGTCAACTCAGTTCTATGGCTGGATATAAATATTGGATCATATGTTTTATACATTAAGTTCGTGGCTGAAATTTGTTGTGGGAGAAATTTAATTGGTCTCTTCATGGAAAGTAAGTGAAAAATTAAAATGTTTCTTAGGAAAATTTAAGAAAAAATTAATGTATTTGCTAATCTTGATATAAGTATCTCTGCCAATGGTATTACTCTGTATTTTACTTCAAATCTATGCATCTATAACAACATCTAATGAGAACAATGGACATTTCCATGATACCTATCACCACCAGCTGCTGTGCTTTTCACACTAACCCTGTGATATGGGCACTAGAGCCACTATTATCCCCCATTTTATAAATGAGGAAAATGAGGCTCAGAGCAACAAGGGTTACTAAGTAGATGTTTCATAAATGCTTATTCAAAATGAACCTATTTGTGTCTGAGGCAGGATCTGAATCCAGATCTTCTTAATTACAAATTTGACTATCTTTCCACTAGACCACAGCAGAAACTTAGAAGTTCCAGGTATGTGCTTATTCAGTACCAGGCACTGTACTAAGTGCTAAAGATACAAAGAAAGACACTGTCCCTGCTCTCAAGGATCTCAGTCTAATGAGGGAGACAATCTGCAAGCAATTAGGTATGAACAAGGTACAGATAGGAGAAATTAGAGGAAAACAACAGAGAGAAGTCATTGCAATTATGGAGAACTGGGAAAGGTTTCCTGTAAAAGGTGGAATTGAGCTGAGGTTGAAGGAAGTCAGGGAAGCCAGGAGGTGAGGAGGAGGTGGCAGACCATTCCAGGCATGAAGGAGAGACAGAGAGAATGCTCAGAGTAGTGCCCAGAGTCATGTCTTGTTCAAGGAACATCCAGGTGGCCAGTGTCATGGGATGGTGGAAGGTCTAAGAAGACTAGAAAGATAAGGGGAGGCATTTGATAAAAGACTTTGAAGTTTGAAGTTCAGAGGATTTTATATTTCATTTGGAGGTGAGAGAGAGCCACTGGGACTTGTTGAATATGGAAGTAACATGGTCATATCTGTGCTTTAAGAAAAGCAATTTGACAGTTGAGTGCAGGATGAATTGGCATGGGGAAAGACTTGGGGCAGGAAACCCAGCCAGCACCCTACTCCAAAAGCCAAGATGTGAGGTGATTAGGGTCTGCACAAGGGTGGTGGCAGTGTCTGAAGAGTGAAGGGAGCATGTGTGAAAGATATTATGAAAGTAATCATGCCAGGACTTGGCAACAGATTGCATATGGTGTGTGTGTGTGTGTGTGTGTGTGTGTGTGTGTGTGTGTGTGTGTGTGATAGAGTTAAGAAGTAAGCATGACACCTAATTTGTGAGCCTGGGTGACTGGGAAGATATTGTTACCTTCAATAGTAATAGGGAAGTTAGGAAAGATGGAGGAATTTGGAAGAAATATCTATCTATCTATCTATCTATCTATCTATCTATCTATCTATCTATCTATCTATATCCACACATATCTGTGTGTATATCCATATCCATTTCTGTTATGTTAACTCTCTCTCTATCTCACCTGTCTGTCTCTCAATCTCTCTGCCTCTCTATGATCTGTAATCTAGATCTAGTTATAAATTTATAGCAATATGCATATCTATATCTAGATATCTTTATAACTATAACTTTATTACCTCATATTTCTATACCCATACCCATCTGCATATATAATTATACATACATCTATGTATGTATATGTGTACATATATACATATATATATACATTCATACATACCCCATATCACTATATGTAACCTTAATCTTTTAATTATTTCTAGGTAGATATATTGATCAGTCTCTATGTTTTTCTATCCTCATATTGATAGTTTTGTATCCATTTCTATGTAGGCTTATATTTATTTCTCTGTTTATTTTTAATATTTTTTCTATGATAACTATTCACATCTTTTCCTATTTCTCTTTCTACAAATGCATATGGCTATGGACCTATCATTCTATAGATTTATAGATCTGTATATATTCGTCTATTTAGATATCTGTCTATATAGCTTCTCATAAACCTCTACCTTCAACCATTTTTGTATCTTGAATCTCATCCATGTGACTACTCTCTCTCCCAATGCAGTTTATACCTCCTCTATGTTTTCCTACACTCTGCACTTCCTATCCATGTTCTTCCTTACCACTTCCATAGAAGATCTGCTAAAGATGCTGGGATCATTTCTTAATATCTATCGATGTTAGAGGGATACCAGTACAACATTTGGGTGTTTAGGGCTCTTGTTCTTAGAGTACAACTGGCTTCATTTCATAGGCATAAATTAATTTCAGAAAGATGCATTCAGCATGCTATCACAATGATTAACTATGTATTAAGGTTCCATATTCAAGCACCTTTTGCAGACAAGGCATATGGAAACTGATATGTCTTTTCCCAGTTCTGCGCTGACTTTCTGGACAGTCAAATAATGCCTCAGCTGCTGTCCATTCTCAAACTTGCCTCCAACACTAGAGCGTCCTTATCCCAGAACATCCAACCATCTCTGTGGTCTTCTCTGCCTAGAATACCTCTCCACCAGGCCTGCTCCTTCTCCTACTCATGAGTTACTCCTGGACCCTCTATGGTATGGAAGAGCCAAAGTCAGCCAACTAGCATTGCTCTACTGTCTGTACTTCTGATTTTTCTTTGTTTAAAACTGCACCACTATGCTAGGTAAGGCATTGTCCCTCAGCCTCCTTCCCACCCCACCACAATTTCTCAGCTTTTTGGTTCCCTTTTGCCATTAGAATGTAAACTCCATGAGGGCAGGGCCTAGCTTCCCTTTGTTGCTTGTATTTGTATGTCCAACACTTACCACAGTTCTTGGCATAGAGTAAGCACTTCATAAATGATTTTTGCCTGTTTTCTGCCTGAAATCACAATATGCTTGTAAAGCATCATAGAAACTTCTGGCATGGCTCTGAATAAGAAATTATTAGGTACTATAAATTATTCTTATTTCCATTTCCTAGATGAGGAAAATCAAGATCATGGAGATTCAGTTACTTCCCTTTCATCTGTAATTAAAGTGGGACTTTTTTTACTGTTTTATATTGTTAAATTAAGTGCCTTTGATTGAGCCTTACTAGGTACAAAGCCCCAGGCCTAAACCGCTAATTACTAGGTGCTAAGCCAATGTGGGTGTGAAGCTCCCAGGGCCCTAAGGGGAGTTGCTAAGACCAGAGCCAATAGCAGGTGCCTAAATTCTGGTCGCTCAGATGATGTTGGATGATGGCTAAAGACTATATAAAAAGAGAGAACGAACTATTTGCTTGAGGCTCTGAGCCACAGGAGGACTGGGGTGTGACTCTGGGCCAGCCGTTGTTAAGAGCTCCCTGGCTTGTCAATCCAGATATTGATGGTTCCTTGGCCACTATGAATTGTGATCTGGTTTGTTTATATTCTGTATGTTTTTAACTTGTTTGTATTTGCTCTGAAGTTCAGGTTGCTGGCTTTTCCTCCTGAACTAAGTGAGTTTATATGTATATGTTGGATTAAAGTAAGGTTGTTAACCCCTCAACATTACTTTCCTTAGTAAAACAGATCAAAAGAACCTGTGCTGGCAGTGTTCTTGTTGTTGGGCTCGTGTTGGTCTTTCACCCCCACAAAAGCTGCTAGCTGAATTGTTGCAACATCACAGAACTTAGTAATCTCTCAGACCTAGGACCAAAAAAAATACCAGAGAGTTTCATGAGTTTGGTCCTTATACTTGGCTGACTCAAAATGGAGTTAGTTTTTCTTATTCTTTTTCTTCATGACTCCAGTATATGTAACCTCAATAGACTCTGTAAGGATTAGGAGTAAGGGTGAGGGGAGGAATGAGGGAACCCTTCCCACAAATATTTGTTAAGCACCTACTGTATATATGCAAAGAATGATGCTAGCTGCTAGAGATACAAAGACAAAAGTGCGCTTACTCCAAAGAATGCTCGCTGAATAGAAGCAGCTGTGGCCTTGCCTAGGACATAAGGAGTTGAGCCAGAAGGAGTCAGGTGCACAATGCCAATAGATAAAAGGATAAAATAAAAGGAGAAACTGAAGACTAAAAGTGTGAAAATAAGTTATGATGTAGCAGGGAAGGGAGAGTTCAAGGAAGGCCACTGAATCCCTATAGCTAGTCATCAAAGAACAGAGGATTGGGGCAGAAGCTACTGACTGTACCCACTTCAATTACTGAGGAACATTTTTTAAAAAGTCTGGTCTTTCCTGAACTCCCCCTCCTTCCGTCTGTCTAGTAACAGACATTCTAAAATTCTCTGTTTCTTTTATTAAAAGTTTCCTGTATCTTGGTTTCTGCCTCATATAAATAAACTAGTGGTTAGATAGAGACAAACCAAATGTAAATTGGAGAGGGAGTTAAAACCTTCCTGGAAGGTTAGAATTTTCCCAGCTGGGGGCTCTAAGCTATAGTGATTGTGTTGATCCCATTCATTCTGAAATAAACTCAAGAAAATGAGACCTGAGTATCATTATATTGCCTTTACATTAAAAGCAAGACAGCTATTGTAATGGTATAGTTGATCAAATTCCAGAGAAAAATCATATTGTGACTAGGGAGTGGTGACTAGAGGGTAAAAACTCATACTCCTCTTTAAGAAATGTCTGGGAAAGATTCAGCACTAGCCCTATGTAAGAGGTTAAAGGATTAGAGTCCCAGCTGGCTAGCTGTCCAAAATAGTACCACTGACCAGTGTTACAGATGGCATCACTGGCCCACACAGGAATTATGAAATCTTCTGTTCATCTCTTTCAAACATCAGCAGATCACAGAACTGCTCAAAAGTATTCCTTGCTTAAATCACCCTCCAGCCCTTCCTGGCCTCAGATCCCCTCTCCCTCAATTGCTTTTTCCTTATCCTTACTCTCCTCAGGCTGTTGTTCTCCATTTGTCAGCCTTACGTTGAGCATTTGGCATGGGCCAGGCTGACATATTACAAGCTTCCAGGGAGATATGAAACTTACCTTCTTAATGCTTCAATCAGCTGAAGATTTTCCTTTGCACTCAGTAAAGCTTCCCCCACGAGAGAGAGAGACTCTCATGTCTCCTTTTCTATGTTTTTAAGTGTTTGATAAAGAGGTCTGGTTATGTGTTTCTGACTCTTGGAACCCCAGAGTTGAAAATGGGCAGCTGAGCTAAATTATAGTAAGGATTACTTTTTGAAGGTACAGAATGCAAACTTAATCTGGAAACAAAATCCAGCACAATTTTGAAGTTGCTGGATTATGCCCGTACCAATGTTAGCCTTTGTCCAGTACTGAAGGCACTAAGGAGCTCACTAAACTTTGAGAAGCCCCAGTATCCCCCAGATACGGACCCTGCTTTGATGAAGGTTGAGCATGCTGTATTGGGATACAAGCCCTGGCTTAAAATTCGGACTCTGATACTTAGGATCATAGATGTGAATTGAGAAGGAACTTGAAATTATCTGGCACAAACCCTTCATTTTACATACGAGGTTGCTGCCCCGAGCAGCCCAGTCCAATTGCTGACTCCAAATTCAACCATGCACCACATTGCTCCTTATTATCTATATGACCTTTGACAAGTCACTTCTACATTTGGGGCCTCAGTATCTTTATCTGAAAAATAAAGAGGTTGGAATCAGTGATTTCTATAACCTCATCGAGACTGAAATCCTCTGATGCTAGATTAGTCTGTTGTGGAACAGGAGGAAAAAGAATAGGTCTGGATTCCCCTTAGCAGATTCATCTTCTTTGTGAGACCAAGGCATCATGCCCTTCTCTTTATGGATCATAGATTTAGAACAAGAAGATACGTCAATGGATAGCAAAACCAGATTAGGAAACTGAAGCCCCGACTTGGAGAATGACTTGTCCACAATTGCACCGGTAGTAAGCATCAGGGTGGGATTTGAACCCATATCCTGTGACTCCTCAGTCTGTGCTTGTTTCCATGTATCATTTCATCTCCCTAAAAGATTCAAAACATTCTTTCCTGGAAAGGAGAAGGGCT
The DNA here is from genome assembly GCF_011100635.1 of Trichosurus vulpecula. NCBI lineage: Eukaryota > Metazoa > Chordata > Mammalia > Diprotodontia > Phalangeridae > Trichosurus > Trichosurus vulpecula. The sequence goes on along the minus strand of NC_050580.1, from coordinate 15,128,957 downwards.
GCCACCATAGTTATGATATTCTGTATGTTTCATTAACCATGCACAAGAATTAGAAAGACAGACTTTTGCATATGTTGAATTCAGTGTGACTATACAAGAAATGTGAGGATGACTAATATTTTCATAATTAGAAACAGGCAAGTGTAGGCTCACACTTCCTTAAAATGGATATAGATACTGGCTCAAATGCAAAATGAAAATGGGAAATTAATGATTATTTTTATAACAATCCATTTTTCAAGTCATCCTTAATGAGAATGGATCTTCTCCAATGGACTGGGCTGTGAGTGAGCAACACTAGGCAACACTCTTCTGTTAATGCTTCCCATTATTTCCTTCAAATTGAAACAACGAACATGCTGTGGAACCCATATCTGAATTAAATATTATAATTTTGGGGAAAAGCTCTGGTAGAGTTCAGCATTTAAGGAGTCTGTACACCTTCCTCTTCTCTTCTGAAAAATGAACTGAGAAATCCCTAAAGTATTCTGAGATGGTATGGCCTTTTAGAATTTATTCAGATGAAATACTAGAAACAAATTTGGAACACTGGCATACTCAATTACAGAATCTCAGAAACATGTTAGCAAACAAATCTTGACTGCCCCCCCATTCATTCATATTAGGGAGCAAGAAAATGAAAGAAGAGATGACTGATTTTTTTGTGGGGGAGGGGACATTTCGCATTCCCTTAAAAGTCAATGAGAAAAGAAGATAGAGGTCCTTTGTAATACAAAAAAATGGAGAACTGAGGGAATATTCGTGCTTCTTAAATTGAAGGCTATGATTCTTGGAACCAGTTATAAAGGAAAGCAATACACACATATTATATACATAGACATACATACTTACATACATACATATGTACATATGTGAGTGTGCCTCCTTTGGATTTGCCCTTTTTCTCCATTCACACAGACTCTACCCTTGTTTGAAACCTCATCTTAGCTCACCTGGACTAAAGACCTAGACTATTCGTTGGTTCCCTTCTGCTGACCTCTCCTCATTTCTCTCTTTCCTCCACACAGCTGCCAAAGTGATATCCCACAAATGGGCCCATGTTACTCCTAATAGGAAATACTCAATGTCTCTCTGTCAGCACTAAGCTAGAATGGAAAATTCTCCATTTAGAATTTAAGGAGCCTGACAGTCTGGCTTTTCCCTCTCTTTAAGACTAATTTCAGTCTCTCTTCTACAAATTCTCTGTCCCAGGAAAAATGGCATGCTCTCTGTGCCCTAGATGTGACTGACCATTTCCTGCCTCCACCCTTCTGCACAGGCTGTCTCGCATGCCTAGAATGGGGTACCTTCTTCACTCTACGCCTTCAAATCTCCAACTTCCTTTAAAATTCTGGGCTACGTCCTAAGCCAAGCATGTGGTGATTTCTCTCTTGCTGATCTTTTCTTCCTTTCCCTCTTGAAATTACTCTGGGCTAATTCGATAGACTTTGCATTTCCTGCTCTGTGTGTTTGCTGTTTTCTACCAGGAAGAAGGACAAGAAGTGATTTCGATTTTGTTTTTGTATCTCTATCATCTGGCACCATTCTTTACACACAATAAATGCTTAATAAATATTTGCCAAATTGTTGTATTTAGAAGACATTGTAAAGTAGAATGAAGACATGAGGAGATATCTGGACTATGTTTTTATTAACTAAATTTGGTTTTTAAGAACTACCAATGGGCAGGACAAGGACTGGCCATAGGGAGATATGGATGGAGCATGTTATCTCTTCCCCACTCCAACTGTTGTCCAAGAATGTCATCCCAAGTGATAGCTAACATCTGATGTCATAATATTGGATGTTCGTTTCATTTTAAGTTATACCCTGTGATATAAGTCCAAGTGGTTGATAGCTAAGCATCCGTTACGTCCATATGTCAAGGATCTGTGACTTCATCAGTGTGGGTCACTGATATGAATCCACCAAGAGTAGTGATGCCCATATATAGCAATGGGTGCTATTTCAAGGTTTCCATGGCTAAAAATTGTATCATCTTAGGGACAATATGTTGATGCATCTCAATTAACATAATAAGGGGTGCTCACACAATAGACATCATATCTTTGAGCCTTAGTTTCTTCATGTGCAAGCTGAGGGGGTTGGACTTGATGGCCTCTAAGATGACTTCTAGTTCTACATTTCTCATCCTCTGATGAATGGAACTTGAAAGTTTTCATCTTGGCATGGTACTTGTCAGAACTTGGACTCCACAGGGAGAGCCTACATGAATACAAGCTTACCTCCACAGGCACCCCCATGGTCTCAAGGTGACACATGATCTGTCTGAAAATATTGTTTTGCGCCAAATAAAACAAAGTGAAAGATGTGACAAGTCATGCCAAGGTGCCAAAGATAAGGCTGTAGAATAACACTGAAGCTTCTTTAGCTTGGTAGAGGGAGGATTTTAAAATGCAACATTAATATTATCTGAGCACCCAAGAGCTATGGTTTTTCCATCCATATTGAGGATGATCTAATGATGTAATAGGCATTTAGCTGCCCCAGGAAGGATGTAGGTTTTCTGCTAGAGATCATGTGATGCTGGATCATAGGCTTGGTTCATCTATTCAAGGTTTCTATTCTGGTGATTTTGAGTGAGGAAACCTCTTTGGGGATTGTAATAGAGGTTTCCTCCTTATTACATCAGGTTAGAGAATAAAGACTTATCAGAGGAAAAGGATTAGTTTCAGGACAACGGATAAAAAATAATTTGCTTTGAGTTGGAAGTGGAGAGAAGAGGGGAAGGGAAATTATGACCATAACAGTCAGGCTTCACTTTAAAGTCTCAAAGCTCCAATCTCTATGTCAGGGGACACTGCCACAGCAAAGCAAAGCGGAAAGGAATAATAACACAGACACCGTCCAATGGAGAGCTGAGATGGCTTTGCTTGTTTCCAAGTGTACTGGATAGGTCTATGGCTAGAGAGTCTGGAGAGCTAGGTTCCCATCTTGTTCTGCCATTAACTAGCTGTGTCAGTAGATAAGCATTTATTTAGTGTGCTAAACGTTGAGCAGAGAAACCCAAATACATGGTGGCATTCCTCTCTGGGCACCACTCCAACTCTGTAGAATTTCTCTACCATGTCACTGCAATGTCTTCACTCAGGAAGTTGACTTTGCCCCTGGATTTCTCACACTGGGAATATACTCTGCACCTGTGGTCCCTGAAAGGCTGGCTCATCCTAGAACCTTCATGGTCTCCAATCATTATTCTCTGTGCTTTCTCTACCAAAATCTGGAATGGGTTCTTTCTCTCACCCCCACCTTTCAGCATCCTTTTATGGATTGTCTTCCTTCATTAGAATGAAGCTCCTTGAGTGTAGGAACTGCTATTTTTCTGATTTTGTTGTATTCCCAGCATTTAGCATAATTCCTGGCACACAGTTATTACTTGATAAATACTTGTTGACTTGACTTGGTCTGTGACCTCAAGAAGCTCACATTCTAATGCCATTGATAAAGTACTACCATGGCCAAATAACCTAACCTGTCCCAGATATAGTTTCCTCATTGAAAAAATGTAGAATCATTATATTCTTTCTAAATTTTCTCTGAGGTCTACAATTTGAGATTCTGTGACTGGGTAGGAAAAATGCAATACATGAAAGGTAGCATGGCATATTGGATGGAAAATTAATCACAGAGTCAGAGAAATCTGGGTTCAAGTTTTGCCTTTGATATGTAGTTGTCACAAGATCCTGGGCTTGTACCCTAAACATCATGATGTTCCAGGCTGTTGTCTATGTGTATCAATCAACCTAAGTGTATCGATAGTATTATTCTTTGGTAGAAGTGGAGAGAGTTCCTCTCCTGGTAATTCTCTATATAGATTAAATCACATATCAAATAGTGTGACATATTGTTTTGAAACCAGGGTGGCTAAAATGACTCTTGCTGTGTTCTATTCAGTACATAGAAAATATAAAAGTGAAACCCACACATACATACAAACACACATATGTGTATGTATGTATGTGTATACAGGTATGTATATGTATATACATAGTGTGTACATATGTATATACCTAATACACACACACACATATATGTATAGACATATATATGTATACGTGAAGAAATGCAGTTCTGTCTTCTCTACTGGTTACTATATCTATGAGAGTGCATGTAATATGGTGGAGTAGGAAGTAATCTGGATTAAGGGCTTAAGGACACACAATTAAATATCTCTATGCTACTTACTACCTTACAAACTTGTTCCTTCCATTTTGGGGACCTCAGTTTCATATTCTGTAAAGTAACTGGGGAGAATAAGATGGCCTCTAAAGTACCTTTTAATTGTACCTTGTAATTGTTGGTCAATATACCAGTGCACACATAATATTGGGAGCATTTTATCCCTGATTTTCTCCTCTAATGGATCCCAGGGCCATGGAGTTCTACCCCCTGGAATCTATGAGGCTGTGCCACTGGAGGGCAAGGTCTGACAGATCCTAACAATCTAGAAAGACTTGTGTATGGACCCAGAAACAGAACTTCTGCCTGTTGTATGAAGTCCAGCATGGCCAGGGAAGTTTAGAGAAGTTCATGACCCCCAGCTCAATCTTTCAGTTTTGATATGAGGAAACTGAGACAGAGAAGGGATATTACTTGTCCAAGTCCATAAAGGTAACAAAGAGCAGTCTGTATTGGAACTTGCATCTTCTGACACCAAAACCAGTGTTCTTTGGGAAATAGCTGCCCAAGAAAAGTGGATGACCCTCCCACTTAGGGATGGTGATTCTCTTCAGGAGTGGAGAGCTTGCACAGAGGAGCTGGACATCATCAGACTTCCCTGAGTGCTGTGTGAATAGGCAGTACTTGTTTGTTAATGTTTGGAGACATTCTTTAGAACAGCTCAAGACTGGTTCGAGTCCATTTCTGCTCTGTCTTCTTGTTTACTCTCTACACAAGTGGTATAAATAGCATAGACAGCTACACTCTTCAGGACCAAGACAGCATTGGGTGGATCTAAGGGACATGTCAGATATGGAACTTGCCCATTGAGGAGTCTGATGGCAGGAACAGAGAAGGTGCTCAGGATGAATCACTTTTCTGAAAAGGTTGCCTTGATACAAGAATTTTTCTGTGACCAGAAACAATGGCAAATGCTAGCAGTTTGTGGAACAGCTTGTGGGCCTGTGGTATAAGCAGTGTTTTTAGAAACTCTGTCTCCATTAATATTCTTCACAGTTCTGTAAGAACATCTGTGTATGTGATGGGAGCTGGGAAATGCAGGTGTGTGCAAGAAACCTCTGGAGGGCTAAGAGGATGAAAAGTTGAGTTTGATGTGGCATTGGCAGCCAGGATGGGGGCCAAACCTCATGACTGGTGGGGTGTTCTTAAGAAGCATAAACATGTTGGGGACAGAATTAAAATCAAAATCAGTAATGTAGAAATATTATGGGCCTTGGCAGACCATGTGAGCTGAGTTTCTATGTTTTGTGGCTCAGAGATATAGAATCAATCAATTAACCATTTGATATCAATCATGTATTTATTACTTTGTCTCAGACTTTGTACTATCATCTCAGTTTTAGATAAGGATAAGAATCCTTAAGAGCATCCTTAAAGGCATCTAAGTGACATAGTAGATAGAATGCTAGGCCTGGAAGCAGGAAGACTCATCTTAATGAGTTCAAGTCTGGCTTCAGACACTTACTAGCTGTGTGACCCTGGGCATGTCACTTAACTATGTTTGCCTTAGTTTTTTCATCTATAAAATGAGCTGAAGGGGCAAATGGCAAACCAATCTAGCATCTTTGCCAAGAAAACCCCAAATGGGGTTACAAAGAGTCAGACTGAAAGAAGGATCCTTAGCCGTCTTAAGAGGCAATGTAGTTAGGCAACTTGACTCTGGAAGAACTGCTATAAATCCTGCCTCACATATTTACAAGCTGTATGACACTGGGCTAGTGATTTCATCATTCTATGCCTTCGTTTCTTCATTGATACAATCAGGAAGTGGGACTTGATTGCTTCTAAGGTCACTTCTAGTTCTAAGACTGTGATCCAATGGATAGTATACCAGACTTGGAGTCAGTAAAAGCCAGGATCAGCTCTCACCTCTACCCTTTACTATGTGCTTGTGGATGAGTCACTTCACTTTTCTCTCTGACCCCCACTCCCATTTATAAAATGGGGACAGTGGTAATACCCACCTTCCAGGGATGTTGGGAAGAGCCAACGAGATTATGCTTATGTAGCACTTTGCAAAACTTCGAGTACTATACAAAAGTGAATTATTATCATTGTTATCATTATTATCCTGGTGGTGGTGATTATTAATTGCACATAATGGGTTAAATAGTATAAGTCACAACTTTACATGACCTAAACCACCCCAGTCATCACTCATGGTAACTCAGTGTATTAACTTCTAACGTTTGCTAAGAAGTAGACACAATCAGCTTTTCTCTCATAGAATCTCAGTGTTGGAAGGCTTTCAGAGAATATCTCGTCCTGACCATATGTAAATAGAAATCTCTTCTGCCACATCCCCCCAACAAGGGGTTACCCAGTCTTTCTTTGATGACCTCTAAGGTAGAGGAACCTAGCACTTCTTAACTTGATTAACCTCCGGGCAGCCCTAATGGTAAGAAGCTTTCCTTACCTCAAGCCACAATGTTGAACCATCTACAGAGTACTTCTAGCTCTGTTCTATGGAGCTAAGCAAAATAAATCTAAAACTCCTTCTACACAAAAGCCTTTCACATAGTTGAATACAGCAATCAGGTTTTTGCCTTCATGCCCTTTCCTCTCCACCATCTCTTCTCCATCTAAACACTCCCCCTCCCCATTCCTTCCATTGATGCATGGTCTTGAAGTACTTCACCATCCTGATTGTCCTTTGCAGGATATTCTATAGCTTATTAATGTCCTTCTGAAAATGTAGCACCCTGGATAGAACCCAATACCCTATATGTGCTCAGAAAAAGGCAGAATACAGTAGGACTCTCATTGTCCCAGTCCCTTTGCCTCTCTTAGTGAAGTGAATTATTTTATTCTATTTTGTTAGCCATTATACAACTGTCAAATCCTATAGCCCTAATCCTGGGTGCCATCCCTCTCTTAAGGCAGCTTCTTATTCCATTATGTATTTTTGACAACCACATAAAACTGTTGACATGTATTAAGGTTGAAAACCACTAAAACTCCAAGCTGTTTTCCCCAGGAAAACCACTGTATGAGCACACCTCCCCACCCTGGATGCATCAAGCTGATTCAAAGGATCGATTTTACACTTTACATTGAGGTGTATGCATGAATAATTGCCCAACTGCATTTTCTCCTCTTTGGTTTGTCTAGTGTTTTGGCTTGTCAAGGCTTTGTTGGATCCTGACTCTCTTGTTGCCTATCACTCCTATCTCTGTGATTCCTGAACTGTCCATAGGTGCCAATATCAGGGATAAAATTCTGGGTAAGTCCTTTCCCATGGTAGCAAAGAACAGGAAACTAAGGAAAGGGCACTACTCATCAGTTGGGGAATAGATGAACAAATTGTGGTAAAGGAGTGAAATGGAATACTCTTGGGTTGCTTCAAACATGATGTAAGCAATGGTTTCCTAGATAAACTAGGAAGGCATTTATGAACTGATTCAGAATGAAGATACCAGAATAGGGAGAGCAATTTGCAAAGTAATGGCAACATTGTGAAGAAAAACAACTTTGAAGGACTTAAGGTCAACACAATAGCCAGCCATAATTCCAGAGTACTGACAATAGTACATGCTACCCATCTCCAGGCAGAGAAGAGATGGACTCAGGGTCCAGAAGGAGACATCTTTTTTTCTGACATGGCCTTTGCGAATTAGTTTTTATTGACTATGCATATTTGCTACGCTTATTTTCCAGTGGTGGGATTAAGTAAGAGAGAGAAAATAACATTGTATTAATTTTAAAAATAAAATGAAAAGCCACTTTTCATCAGAAAAAAAAAAGAAATGCAAGCCTAAGCAGGCCATATGATTGACCCACCAGGGCAACATTGCATGACAGTTTTCTTGATATTCGTCTAGTGTATACGAACAGTAATTAAAACTGAAAAAAACACCTAAAAAGACAAAGACTATATCATGATTGTGTTGCACTATTTGCAATAAAAAGGGTGTGATAGAATACATAGGAAATCTGACATCAAATAATTGACATGATTCTTCCTATTTTTCTCATTCAAATGGAATAGTGAAACCAGCCAACATAATGAGATGTTGATTTTTTTAGAATTTCATCATTTTATTAGTACAGCCCCGGAATAGTCAAGTCTTGTAATTCACATTAGGTGTGAATATGAGTGGCCATGCAAAAAGAAAAGGAAAGGAAAAAACATAAAAATGAGCAGAATAGTAAATATTCAGATAATAAGCTAGTTTAAGAAGGAATATTCTAACTTCCATTTCTATCTAATGTGTTCAGTGAGGATTCATGCCTGACTTCTAAGATCATTTGTTAGAATAGATTTTCAATAGAGATTTAGGATGCATCCTTAATGTTCATCTGCATTAAGTGTATGACAGAGAATGGAGGGGGAATACAACAGCTAGAGTGGAAAAATGCAAGTAAAAATCTGACTGATAAATTTGGGAGAAATAAATCTCATAGCTCATCTGGGGGCCTATGCACTGGGACTACAGTTAAACTAAGTCATGTGAATTAAAAGTATAATTCTTAGTTGGCTTCTATTTTCTGAGTTCATTATAATAGCAATCATTGCTTCCTTCTCAGGTTACACTTCCTCCCCCAACCAGAACACTCTTATATGACACTGAGGAGCAGCCTCATTTTACAGAAAAGGAAACAGAAACAAAGAAAGGTATAGGCCTCCTCTAAAGGAGGGGGACCATTGTATAATTCAGAGAGCATTGGACTGGAGGCTAGAAGATCTGATCTGGTCAAGAATCTTGGCTCTGTAGTTCATTCATTTACTGTGTGACCTGAGACAAATCTTTTGACCTCTTTAGGACCTACTTTTCTTACCTATGTAATGAATATAGGGACACTTCTACCATCTATCAATCTGAGTTGTTGGAAAGATTCAATGAGATATGACTGTGCATGAATGTTGGTTAATTTCCACAGAAGATCCATTGATTACACATTTTAAAACTTCATAGGAGAAGAGTGAATGTTTATAACCTCATCTCTTCCTTGAAAAATATAAATTTAAAATAACCTGAAGGTCAAGGATAGGAAGACACTGAGAAAATAAGAAACGTGATCTCCAGACATACAGAATCTGCTTGTGATTTCCTTTTGGACAATGATGAGAATCCATCCACCAGTCATATTTTAATGTAAATTGGAGTGGGCAAAAATGATTTATGCCTTTGACTTCAAGTCCTAGATTTCTAGTAGAGTACCTAGATCCCCTACCCCTTTTTTCCTCTATACTCAATTTTATTATCAGAGGGAGAAACTTACTCCAGTCAATGTGGATCAGCAACTTCTTTATACACAATAGTCTTAGAGGGCAGCCTGGGCCACTGATGAGGGAAGTGACTTTCCCAGCCTAAAACAGCTCAGAAGTGGCAGAGGTGGGGCTTGAACTCATATCATCTTCACTTCCAGGATGTCTCTTTACCATAAATATGTATGTAGACATGTATGTATGTATGTATATGTACATCTATGTATAGTGTGTCTATATTACATGTATATTGTACAGGCATACATGTGTAGACATATACATATGTACGTGTGTGTGTTTATGGCTTCCTGGTACATAACAGGTACTTTAGATTAAATTGAACTTAACTGGTTTCAATGGCTAAGCAATCCATTGGAGAGTCCTTTGTCCCTTAAGTAGATGCAATATTTTTGGAGATGCACAATAATGAGTAGGTTCCAAAGGTTAATACTCCATTGGTAGGGCTCTCAAGCAGACTCATTCAATCTCAGGATGGGTCACAATGGCCCCTTAACTGATTTATCTTCTATGGGTATGACTAAGAGAAGGACTGTCATTTCAGGTCCAACATCAAGAGTGAGATTGGAGACTTACAATGGATTCTCATTGGCCAGCCAGCCTTCTGCATTCCAAGGCATCTGGAATACTTCAAGTCCCATGCAATGTCACTGAGAGGCCTTGGCTCTGGCCCCATTATTTCCATGTTAGCACAAGCCCTGGAAGATGCTATCATTAGGCACCTGATTAAATATTAGACCACTTTTCTCCTATCGGCAGCAACTGTATGTGGAGATTAGGCAATTTATAAAAGCTGAGTCAGAGACCAAACGAATTAGCTACATGAAATGCCCTGAGAGAAAATATTAATGTCAAATCTTTGGATTCCCCAACACTGCCAGAGAAAGGGGAAAAAAGGCACAAACAACCTGTGCATCTTTTAGCAAATTTTGAATAAATATCACACTTTTCAATGACAAAGCTGAGGCTAATTGATAAATTATATCATTAGGCCTAATTTAATAGGAATGTTCCACGTAAAACACTCCATTGGCTGCTGTAACCCTTGAAAAGGTAGTCTCAATTCAAACTCTCTCTCTCTCTCTCTCTCTCTCTCTCTCTCTCTCTCTCTCTCTCTCTCTCTCTCTCTTTCTCTCTTCTCCTCCTCCTCCTCCTCCTCCTCCTCATTTACTCTGTTTCAAGGGCCACCTTGCAAGGGAGATGGTTACCTGGCAAACCATAAACTATTATGGGCAGAGGTTCTCTCAATTACAAAGTTGCTGGCTCCCTTTAGAATGAATGAAGCATAAACTGTACTGATTTCTCTGTGGAGATGGCATGATGCAGTGCATCACTAATTGGTTCTGAAGCAATAGGGGCTGGGATTCAGATCCTAACCCTGACACTCTCCCCTTGTGTGACCTTATGGAAGTTATTGAACCTCTCCAGGCTTTGGTTTCATCTTGTGAAAAGCAAAAAGTTGTCCCAGATAGCCTCTGAGCCAGCTCTAAAATTATGAACTTGTCATGACGTGTTTATTTTCCCTGTGTGAAATTGAGTCTCTTTATGGGGAGAGGTTGTTTTGGCTTGTATCCCCATGCTTAGAACATTGTAGGCATTTCAAAAGATCATAGACCTAGAGCTTGCCTAGACTACATAAACCATCTAGTCCACCTTGCTCATTTTACAGAGGAGGAAACTGATGTCTGGAGAGTTTGCAATTTATCCAAGGTGATGAAGGCAATACATATCAATGATGGCATTTGAAGCCAAGTTCTCTGTCTCAGTCAAGTTTTCTCTCACTGTGCCACTCCACCTTCTCCACATGCTGCTTGTATGAATGAAAGAATTTTTACAGTATGATAGGAAATGATTTCATTTTGCTTCAGAAGGAGGGCAGTACTCACTTCCTTCAGCCCTTTTTAGCACACTCAACCTGACTTCCCTCAAAATAAACAGTTTTGTGGATGGAAAGTGTTTGAGATTTCAGATTGGTAATAGGGGTTTCATCTAATCGAAATTAAACTCAGGATTAAGGATCAATAAGAATCTTTGTTTGTCTCCTTCATATGTTTCAGCTGATTCTTCCTCTTATTCGTCATTCAGCAGGAAGCTTTGTAATCGGGGACTTGCCATACATGACTGCTTGGAAAATGGACCAGATATGTCTTTATCAATAGGTTGGTGGGAAAAAAAATAAGGTGGTGATTGATTCTGCACTTAACCAACATTCTTTTGTTTCTTTGAAATATTTTTCCTTATGAATGAAACTTTGAGTGTTTCCCCACTTTTCTATGTCAATTATCATAGGATTATAGATAATAGGATTATAAATCCATCTACCTCTCAGGATTGTCCCGAGTATCAAATGAGATTATGTTGTTTTGGGTGTTGCTTTCCCCTCCTCCTTTTTTTTTACAATGTCTTTTTATTTTTTTCCCCACTAATGGTATTATTTTTCCCACTAATGGTATTATTTTTTTTCCAATTACATGTAAAGATAATTTTCAACATTCACTTTTATAAGATTTTGAATTCTACTTTTTTTTCCTCCCTCCCTCCCTTCCTTTCCACCTCCCTCCCCAAGACATCAAGCAATCTGCTATAAGCTATACACGTACAATCGTATTAAACATATTTCCACATTAGTCATGTTGTGAAAGAAGAATCAGAACAAAAGAGAAAAAAATGAGATTATAATGTAAAATGCTTAGCACAGTGCCTGGCACAAAGGGAGTGCTTAATGTTTCTTCCCTTCTTTCCCTTCCCTTAAAATCAGAAGGGTCCTTAAATTCCATCAATACACCTCCTCATTTGACAGTACAGAAAATGGAGGCCCAGAAAGGTGAAATTATGTTCTTGTGATCACACAGCTAGTGCAGGTCTGATGTGGGATTTTTCTCCAAGTCTTCCTGACTCCAAGTTCAGATCTCCACTGATTAGTCTCTCCTGTCAGAGGTTCCCCCTTTCAGGTACATCATCCAAATTACTGACAGCAACATTCAGTACCAGAGCGCATGGCTCCCCCTTACTCCACTGGCCCACTTATGCTACAGTGGAGACACCGAGCAGTTAAGAAGACACACAATCCCAAAGGGAATAAAGACAACATCCTACCTTTTCAAAAATTCCATATACTCCGTGTGCTTGATGAGGCCTGTCCTCATCATTATTGTCTGAAAACATTGTCGATCAATGGCCCAGAGTTTCACATTTACAAGAGCTGGAAAAAAGAAAGGAAAACAAAATGGGGAAGATTCAATTAGCAAATTTCCTCTGGCAACCAAGATTAGTTATGATGAAGTAGTCACGTGATTGGTCTTTCCTACACATTTTGAAACGTGTCAGAATGCTGTAATCATTCCTGAAAACCCAATGTAGTATCACAAGTGAGAAACTGGTTTTAGTTGAAAATACTGACATTATTATCCATGATAGGGAGGGATCTATGGTGAAGGATCTCCTATGGGGCAGGGGCTTATTGGCAATGTGGTATATTTCCAAAAAATGATATGGAAGAATCCATAGAGGGAGGATCAGAGATTTGTAAGGAATATTCCACAGAGCAGTAACTGTATTGAAGGCTGTGAAATCATTCAGCATGAAGGATTTTCAATTGGAAAATGCAGGGAAAATCAATTTGAGGTATAGGGGATAATTCAACATTCATATTATGGAAATAATGATTAAGCAGGCTTTCCTTCGAAAAGCTTTTTTTTTTTAAATAAACTACAATCTGTGCCCAAAGTTATCTTCTTATATAATTTATATTAAACACTCAGATATGTAAATACTCCAGTGGATAAATGGTCTCATCTCTATGGGCATCTCTTCCAATGATACCAACAGCCATCTGTCCCTGCTTGCCCATTTTAGGTGACTCTTGTCTATGTCTTTCATAAACACTGCCACAGTGGGTCTATAAGTGTGCTTGGGAGGGATGGCTCCTCTTGATATCTTAAGGATGCCAATGGAACATGTGAGCATTCCAAAGTTATCCTTTACCCTTCCCATATGACTCAGTCATCCTCTTTTAATGCTTATAATTTCATTTTATGAATATTTTATTATCATCCATAGTTTACATGAGGAAACTGAGACTAAGGGATAAGTGACTTACCTATGGTCACCTAACTAGTTGGCCTCAGACAAAGTAGTCTAACCCAAATTTTAGGTTAAGATAACTGGAGAGCATTCTTCTCTCTTTCTCATGTTAAAGACTGTTAGGAACTTCAGAGTATAAACAAAGCACTCATGAGGAAATAAAGATACAGGAAGCCAGAGAGCCCATTTCTCAGCTGGTGTCAGTGTGGCAAACACATCCAAACAAATCTCTCATTGACAATCCTGTATACAAACCACTCCACTGGATTAAAGTGAGGCAGTCTCCTTGGAGAAGGAGGAGCAGGAGGAAGGAGCAAGACTCAGTAGGCAGGACAGGAGAAGGGCCCACGAGCTAGTCATCGGGTCACAGCTTTTAGGCTGAGTCTTAACTGAAGGCAATGGTGGGGACTGGACGGGAAAAGAGAGGAGACAGGCCAGTTTTTGGCCATAGCATCCCTTGAAATGGCAGTGATTCCTGATGTAAGGCTAAAAATTGCTTAGTACTTATGAGACCGGAAGATGACTTATCCCTGGTCATCTCTTTACCGGGGGAAAACGATCTTTAGTGACAAGTTTGGGCAAAATTCAAGACATATACAATACACACACACACACGCGCGCGCGCGCGTACACACACGAGCATGTACATGTGCATATACACATATGTGTACACACACATGCATAGACATACATATGTGCATGTACATATCCATATAGACACATGTGCATGTACACACACACATACACACATGTGCATATACATACATATGTGCATGTACATATCCATATAGGCACACATGCATATACACACACGAGCATGTGCATGTGCATATACACATATGTGCATGCGCACACGTGTGTATACATGCATATGTGTATGTACATATACATATAGACACGTGTGCATACACATATACACATACACACATATACATGTGTATGTGTATATATGTCTCTGTATATTTATATTTGTGCATGTATGTACATACGTATATGTGTACATATCAATTTTAACAAGCATTTATTAAGCACTGTGTGTCAGGCACTGTGCTAACCACTTTATAAATACCTTGTTTTATTCTCACTACGACCCTAAGAGATAGACCATGTTATTATTCCCATCTTACAGAAAATGAAACTGAGGCAGACAGAGGTCAAGTGATTTTTCTAGCACTGTATAGTTAGCAAGTATCCGAGGCCAGATTCAAATTTTGGTTTTTCGGACTCTATCCACTCTTCCACTTAGTTGCCTCTATTTTATGAATGACTGTATTAACATACCCTATACAGGGTGTTTTGAAAAATCTTAAAGAGGTTTTAAGATCTTAAAAAAAACAAACTGTACTAATATCTTTGGGACACCCTGTATAATCAATCCCTTCAGCTTCCCTAGCCTAGGGCAATGCTTGGGATGCCTCTTTATGGTATATCGATAAGAAAAATTAAGTCACATTTGACCTCGGGATCATAGATTTAGAGATAAAATTGGAAGGGACCTAAGAGACCATTGAGTTCATAGCTTGCCATATGAGGAAACACAGGCTTATTGTGACTATCTGAAGTGACTACGGCAGTTAACATTTGGTTATGTGCTCCTTCCCCCCACCTCCAAATTGTGTCTAGAAAAGTGCCTTTTATTTTGCTTGAGAGCCACAATTCCCTTAGTGAGGGGAACTCCCACTGTGGAAACATCTTCTGCTAGCACCTCATCAGTAACCTAGAGGCTTAGACCTGGGACCCTAAGTATAAATGGCCTTTGGCCAAAGAGTCAATATCTATCAAAATCAAGGATTAAACCTGTCTCTTCCATACTCTAAAGCTGACACCCCAGCAACCATGCCAGACTCCTTCTGAGTGCTACACATAGTAGGCATTTAATAATGGTCTTCGATTTTTTCAATAAGTCACTATGAGGATGACTTGCCAAAATCCTTAAGGCAGGCTTAGCTGACTCTTCCGTACCACATTAAGATGATGAGACAGAACTTACCTGCCTTCATAATTCATATCATGCCCCAATGCCTCCCTATGAAAAATGCATCCTGCTCTACAAGATCATTAGTTACCCTTTCAATGTGCCATTGAAATGACTCTAAATATGCCTCTTCTTCATTGGACAGATAGATTGTCAGATAATGACACCAGCTTAATGGTCGTGTAAATGTCCTGATGACCTTGGGCAGGATGCCCAAACTTTGCTTTGTGTTTGGCAAAAGAGGCCATGACTCAAGTCACTGTGTGATAGTCACGCATAACTAATATTCACCTTGTACCATTGTCAAATGATAGCTTTGTTGGCTGTGACTAAAGGATTTGTTCTGTAAACCATTGCTAAGAGACAAGAGAGCTATTATTTTCCTAACTGGAAAGACAAAAACACTTTAAATGAGCTTCACAAAGATCCTTGAGAGTAAGGGGCTGGTTCATTTCAATGGGGTAGGGTGGGCTAGGAGAAGCATCTACTTAAGAAATAAAATCCTTGAGACTATATATATATAAAAAAAAAAAGATGACCGTAACCTAATACTTAAGTTGGAACGTCATTGCTTTCTTTGGCAATCCGTTTCCTTTTCGCTAAATTATGAACCAAAAAAACTATGTCATTTTCTCAGACTCAGATCACATTCCATTTTTTTCTTTGTGAAAATATGTAGACGTGGCCAATGCTTTGACACCTCTAGAACACTGTGCTGCTTAGGAAGACCCCTCAGCCAAAGAAATTAGCAAGATCTCATTTACAGCACGAATAAGATCTGACAGAAGGAACAAAAAGCTCAATGAGGAGGAGGAAAAGGAGGAAGACAGACCTGGATTCTGGCCTTAAGTTTCCCACTGGGCTTCTCTGGCTCCATCTTCTGAGAAATATAAAGTGGGCAGCACTGAATATGACAATTGCAAACCCTATTGACTTGGAATAAAAGGACAGTGAGACCTGGAGAGGCCAGGTCACATGTCTTAGAAGCATAAAGTAGAGAATGTTTCCAAAGGAATGTAGTTTCATTCCGTTCAAGTGTAATGAAGATATTATGTTTTACACATAGGATGTTAAAAGCTAAGAGGACCAGTGGGGGTCCAGCCAGGAGCAAAGGGAACTCCTTCCCTAGCCCCTCAGGGCATACTCTCTTACCAGCAAGAACCACTTGGCATAGGCCATCACTAGATTTTCATAGATTGTGAAGTAACGAATCCCAAATGTTGGCATAGACAGAAGATTTGTAGTATTTGTTCACTGCTACATTTATTTTCCATAATTACAAAAATACATTAAAGGTACCTTGATCCTTTTGGAAGGAAAACTGTCACTCATCACAGTATCAACAATTTTGTTAATATTACGAAAATCCCAAATGAATTCTCAGAACTCAGTGTATACTTCAAAGAACTTGGAGTTAGGATGAGACCCTCAAAAGGTCTTTCCATAGTTTGTGCTGTGTCAGCATAGCCTTCAAGAACCTGGCTCCCTTCCAGATGATATGGAGGCATGATAGAGGAAGTCACATTCAAAACTAAATTTGAAAAAAATCATTTTCTTGATTAATTTCAACAGAAATAGACAATTTGACATTATGGTAATGTATTAGCTAATTAGAATCCCTGATACTTAAAATATATACTATATTTGATGATCTTTGACACTTATCCAACAAGTACCATTGAATATAATACATAGATCAAAAAGTTAGGAATTTTCTAGCACTTACTGTATTATTATTATATCTCATAGCCTATTTATAGTGAAATTATTTAAGAATAAAATTCATGCAGGACCTTGGCATGCAAGAATGGCCTGAGATCTACATCACTGAAGGAACTCCGATGAAATCAAAGATCACTTTGAATATTTTTGAGTATTATAATTAATCATTCAATTTTTAGCCTTCTAGTTTTTAGTCTTTGAATTGACTACTGCTTCTCTTTTGTATGCCAAAGACTGTAACAACTACACACACATTTGTATATCTCTATGTGTATGTGTATGTATATGTATTTGTATATACATATACATGTTGATATACATATATATGTATTATAATATGAAATAACCCTCACTTTCCAGTTCCCTTTTATGTATTAATTTCTGTCATCAATGAGTAACCTCATTGAGGACAGAGATGGCATTTCTGTTTGCATTTGTATTTTCAATGATAGGCACTGTTCTTGGCACATATTCAACACTTAACTCTCTCTCTTTATACATATATGTATGTACATATATATTATATACATATATATATATCATATATATACACTTTGGAGCTTAGGCGTCTGTTTTGGGGAAAGTATATTTTCTTACTTTGTCTGAAGACACATGTGAGTGTCCTGATATTTGCAGAAATGTTAAAGGGGCCATGAAGAAAACCCAGGCAAATTGTCAAGCTGCTGTCCAGGGAGTATCCCTGGGGAACTTTATGTGGGCGTGATGATTTCTCAGGACCTTTCCAACAGTGACCAAAATAGACTTTATTTGCTTAGATGATTAAATCAAAACACATTTTATGAACTTGTAAAAAATAAATCCACAAACTGTATCTTACAGTGTCATGTTTAGGTAACAAAAAATAAGATCAATTATAAACAATTAACCTTCACTCCCAACCATTGAAGATTCCCTGACAATTTTCTATTGTGAATTGGTATCTGCTAATTTCAGGGGCTAGAAATGGGGGTACTTCTTGTGTGAGAGAGCACTAGCTCCAGATCATTGGTAGTCACTGTGTGACTCATTAAAATATATATAAAAAGATTCAGTTGACATTGACTTTAAATTTATTTCCTTCCTTCCTTCCCTCCCTACCTACTTTCTTTCTTTCTTTCTTTCTTTCTTTCTTTCTTTCTTTCTTTCTTTCTTTCTTTCTTTCTTTCTTTCTTTCTTTCTTTCTTTCTTTCTTTCTTCCTTCCTTCCTTCCTTCCTTCCTTCCTTCCTTCCTTCCTTCCTTTCTTTCTTTCTTTCTTTCTTCAATTCTCTACCCACTCTTCTGCAGTAGTGTGGATCCAGAGAGTCAACAACTTTTATGTGCTTGTTACATCTCAGGCATAGTGCTAAGCATTTGGGAGACAGAGAAATGGAAAGTAAATAAACAAAAGAACAGTCCCTGCTCCCAGGGAACTTGCAATTCAATTTACCAAACAAATGTATTAAATATTTCCTATGTGCCAGCCGCTATGACATAACACTTTCAATTTTACTTCTATGTTTCTCTATGGGATAAAGGTCAATGGTCTGGATTTCTTCTTTGAGCTAAAGTGAGAATTCTTTCCATCTCAGGGGCCTTTCTCTAATCTGGCTCCCATTGGTCTTCATTTTCTCAGACCAGTTAGTAATGGTCTTTCATTGAATTTTGACTATGCCCCCTGGAGTTCCATGAGGTCTCATTGTTTTCACCAAACCAGATATCTGGAGAAGGTAGAGGGCAGGGCAGAAATTCTCTTAAACTCCTATCTCTAAATTTGAGGCACAGATGGAATCAATTCAGGCAAAAAGGATAGCATAATTCATTTCCCAGATTTTGAGCCATATGCTGGCCTCCATCATTGCTCAGAGCATTTCACATTTGCCTATGTAGACTTCCTTGCTTGAGGAAGGGAGATTTTAACTCTATGGAAGGGGAAAACAAATTCATCAACAATTAACACTTTCAAAGTGGACTGGACTCTCTGAGGAGACAGTGGATTCCTTTTCATTAGAGATCTCAGAACAAGGGCTGAGTGACCACTTTCAAGGATGCTCATAAGAGTTGACTTCTGCTTAGGGAGTTAAGGCTTGTAAAGCACTATATTATACAGATATTATTTGATTTGTACTGTAATACATCATCTCACAACAGCCTTGTAAGGTAATATTATTGCCTCTAAATTCCAGAAGAATCAGACTCAGAAATTTTATAAATGGATTGTCTATGACCACCAAGTTGATCAGTATCTGAGCCTGGATTTGAATCCAGATACTTGACTCCAAGCCTGGCATTTCATCTACTGCTCCTCAGTCACGAATGGGTTAGAGCTCAACTTTGAGAGGCTCTGATTCTATAATTCTAGACTGATCACTTACATACTAAAGACAGGGCTCAAAGGAATGGAAGAGACCTTGAGAGGTCAGCCAATCCATAATGCCCTCCCCATGTCGTGCATCATATCCTGGTACACTGTCTACCCTTATTTAAGCATGCTCTAGGACAAATGATTAGTAATTTAGAAAGGCCATTTGCCAGGGACAGTGCATCTGGAGATGAGGAGTTTTACTGCCTTACAGATGTTCTTCCTAATAGCATGCTGGATGCATTTTAACCTTTCTAGCATAAAGAATTATGTATTGAATGATACATATTATCCCAAGGTGATAGGGTGTTATAATGCACACAGTAGAAAAGACTAGTCTCTATTATGAGTCTAATATCACAAAAAATCAATATTAGTTTTGTTAAGATGTTTAAATATTTGGAAAGATCTGGTGTAAGGAGTTTAGAAGAGTCAGGGAAAAGGAATTCACTAAATAGTGAGGCACATAGTACATGGTGAGCTGGTTCCCAAGTCAGGAAGAAGTAGATTCCAATCTAGCCTCTGGCATATATTTAGACAGTGTGAACTTTGGAAATTCACTTAAATTCTCAATGTTCTAGCAGGGGTGGGGAACCTGTGGCCTTGAGGCCACATGTGGCCTTCTAGGTCTTTGGGTACGGCCTTTAGACTGAGTCCAAGTTTTACAGAACACATCCTTTAATTAAGGGGATTTGTTCTGTGCAGTTTGGATTCAGTCAAAGAGTGGCACTTGAGGACCTAGGGGGCCATATGTGGCCTCCAGGCCACAGATTCCTCAGCCTTGTGGGGCTAGTTAACTCTCTAAGCTTACAAACAGTTGATAATCCTCGCTGGTAGTTGGAGTTTTCTCACTGGAAATTCCTTTTACCTATAAAATCACAGATCTATTCCTACCCAGAAGCAATTGGTGGCAAAATGGATAGAGTACTGGGTCTGGATTAAGTCAGACCTGAGTTCAAATCTAACTGCAGACACTTAATGGCTGTGTCACCTTGGTAAAGTCAGCTATCCTCTGTTTCCTTTCATTTCTCATTTCTAAATTGGGATAATTGCAACACTTGCCTCCCAGGGTTGTTGTGAGGATCAAATGAAATAATATTTGGAAAGCACCTATCACAATGACTGGCACATAGTAGGTACTATGTAAATGCTTATTCCTTTCCCCTTTCCCCTTCCTTCTGACCAGCCTTCAAAAAATAAAACAAATGTAAACTTAATGATAATCTCCTGCTGTTTCTCGGAAACCCCATTGTTTGCCACAGAATGCAGATGTTAAAGAACAAAACAAGATTTCAGTCAATACTTTAGAAAATAATCCTACAGCCCACCCACACACCACACAGCCCCAATTCCCTTCAGTTCTATAGTCAATCTATCAAGCATTTAAGTCTGTCTTTTTCTGATTCATTAAACAAGAGTCGCTGGATTTAATACAGAGTTCTAAAAATTAAGAATTCTCTGGTAGCTACCATGTTGCCATTATATCTTAGAGCCTATTTCTAGTGAAATTATTTAAGAATAGAAGTCATGCAGGATGGGGCAGGCAGGGATGGGCTGAGATCTGCATCATTATGAAATGTTTACTGTATTCCTGGTGACCATTTCTTCAGTACGTACACTGGATAAGGTGCTATGTAAAGTATTCAGATATGATGATAAAATCACACTCGTCCCTGCCTCCAAGGCACTGTCATTTTACTAAAATGATTATTCATGAATGTTTCTCTTTACTTAGTTTAACTGAAAGGCAGAATGTTCGTGCCAGGTGACCTGAGTGTGAGGGCATCTCTCAGCAATATCCTTGTGAGGTATCTGAGTATTTATGTGGGGGCAATAGAGAAGGGGAACCATATTCTGGTAATGGACAGGTCTAAGAGGGAAGGCCAGTCAAAGATAGCCCAGGATATGTTTCTGATAAGGTAAGGGGACTGCTTTTAGATTCCACCTCCATACCCTTAGGAAGGATTTCATATCTAATAGATCACAAGCAAATGTTTGCAAAAACTCTCAGAGGCAACCAATGTGCTTTGAAAAAATGAATTCAGAGGGAAAAGCCCAAGAGATTGGCAAACTGCTTTTCAAAAATGATTTCCACAGCAATCCTGTAAGATGGGCACTACGACCATTACTAGCCCCATTTTACAGATGAAGCAATTCAATTCTACATTAAACACTTACTGTTTTCCAGGCATTGGAAATACAGGGATCAGAATCAAACAGTCTCTGTCCTCAAGGAGCTTACAAGTATATAAATGTAAAAAAGTGTTTTGGAGGGGAGCTTTAATAATGTGGAAAGGGATCTGAAAGACCTCATATAGGAGTTGCTAACTGAACTAAGTATTGAAGGAAAGGTGGGCGCCCCAAAAAAGCACGAGTAGAGGAGGGAATTCTAGGCTTAGGAAACAACCTGAATTCTAGAACCTTAGCTAACTGAATTTTAAAGATTAGGGAACTGAGACTCAAGAGGTCAAGTGACTTACCCTTGGCCACCCAGTCAAGTTACAGAGATGGGATGAGAGCCCAGGTCTCCAGGTCTGTCTCTGTTTCTGTCACACCACACTGTCCTCTCCAATATGTTTTACCACTAAGCTCATTTGTCTGAGACAGCATTTTGATCTTCTCATTGTCCAGACTAAATCTGACAATGTCCCCACTATCTTCCTTATAAAGTACAAACTGCTAAACCTTGTGTTCAATGAGTGATATCTACAATGTCCCCTAATCTATATTCTTGCCATGTCTTCCACTATTCCTTTAATATGTACTATTCTGGGCTAGACGTGCCTTAGGCCCATCCACTGTGGCCCCACATTTCAGATTTCATATTGAAACAAAATGAGGCACTCATAGTTAAATCAATAGTTAACCACGGGAGATGTAACTAAGTCATAGTAGGAGACAACTTAACCTAGGCTTTAGGACATCTCATGGTGATTCAGCTGGGTGAAACTCCTTACTTGAACCAGGCAAATTTCTGAAATGTGTAATTATATAGATGATTTGTGAAAATTTACAAAGAGGAATAGTAACAAATATATACCATGGGTTCATTAAGAACAGAATTGCATAAAAATAATATACTTCAATGGGGTTACTAGGCTATGATCAAGAGAACATAATAGACTTAATATGTCTTCATTTCTTTTTTTTTTAAATGCAATTTATTTATTTAACATATTTGGTTTTCAGCATTAATTTTCACAACAGTTTGAATTACAAATTTTCTCCCCATTTCTGCCCTCCCCCCCCACTCCAAGATGGCGTATATTCTGGTTGCCCTGTTCCCCATTCAGCCCTCCCCTCTATCACCCCCCTCCCCTCTCATCCCCTTTTCCTTTCCTTTCTTGTAGGGCAAGCTAAATTTCTACGCCCCATTGCCTGTGTATCTTATTTTTTAGTTGCATACAAAAAAGTTTTTTTGTTTTTGAACATCTGATTTTAAAACTTTGAGTTCCAAATTCCCTTCCTTCTTCCCTTCCCACCCACCCTCCCTAAGAAGTTGAGCAATTCAACCTAGGCCACACATGTATTATTATGTATAACCCTTCCACAATACTCATGTTGTGAAAGGCTAACTACATTTTGCTCCTTCCCAACCCATCCCGCTTTATTGAATTTTCTCCCTTGACCCTGTCCCCTTTCCAAAGTGTTTGTTTTGATTACCTCCACCCCCATCTGCCCTCCACTCCATCATCCCCCCGCCTTTTATTTTTTTTTTATCTTCCTCCCTCTTCTTTCCTGCGGGGTAAGATACCCAACTGAGTATGTATGGTATTCCCCCTCAGGCCAAATCTGATGAGAGCAAGGTTCACTCATTCCCCCCTCACCTGCCCTCTCCCCTTCTCCCATAGAACTGCTTCCTCTTGCCACCTTTATGGGAGATAATCCACCCCATTCTATCTCTCCCTATCTCCCTCTCTCAGTATGTTACTCTCTCATCCCTTAATTTCATTTTATTTCTTTTAGATATCTTCCCTTCATCCTCAACTCACCCTGTGTCTGCTCTCTCTCTTTTACATATATATATATATACACATACATACATATACACATAGATACATACATACATTCACATTCACTTATATATATACTTAAACATATATATATGCATATATATATATATATGCATATATATATATATATATATATATATATATATATATATATATATGCATATTCCCTTCAACTACCCTAATACTGAGGTCTCATGAATCATACTCATCATCTTTCCATGTAGGAATGTAAACAAAACAGTTCAACTTTAGTAAGTCCCTTGCAATTTCCGTTTCTTGATTACCTTTTCATGCTTCTCTTGATTCTTGTGTTTGAAAGTCAAATTTTCTATTCAGTTCTGGTCTTTTCACTGAGAAAGCTTGAAAGTCCTCTATTTTATTGAAAGTCCATATTTTGCCTTGGAACATGATACTCAGTTTTGCTGGGTAGGTGATTCTAGGTTTTAATCCTAGCTCCATTGACCTCCGGAATATCGCATTCCAAGCCCTTCGATCTCTTAATGTAGAAGCTGCCAGATCTTGGGTTATTCTGATTGGGTTTCCACAATACTCAAATTGTTTCTTTCTGGCTGCTTGCAGTATTTTCTCCTTGATCTGGGAGCTCTGGAATTTGGCAACAATATTCCTAGGAGATTTCTTTTTGGGATCTATTTGAGGAGGCGATCGATGGATTCTTTCAATTTCTATTTTGCCCTGTGGCTCTAGAATATCAGGGCAGTTCTCCTTGATAATTTCCTGAAAGATGGTATCTAGGCTCTTTTTTTGATCATGGCTTTCAGGTAGTCCAATAATTTTTAAATTATTTCTCCTGGATCTATTTTCCAGGTCAGTGGTTTTTCCAAGGAGATATTTCACATTGTCTTCCATTTTTTCATTCCTCTGGTTCTGTTTTATAATATCCTGATTTCTCATCAAGTCACTAGCTTCCACTTGCTCCAATCTAATTTTTAAAGTAGTATTTTCTTCAGTGGTTTTTTGGACCTCCTTTTCCATTTGGCTAATTCTGCCTTTCAAGGAATTCTTCTCCTCATTGGCTTTTTGGAGCTCTTTTGACATTTGAGTTAGTCTATTTTTTAAGGTGTTGTTTTCTTCAGTGTATTTTTCAGTTTTTTTTGGGTCTCCTTTAGCAAATCATTGACTTGTTTTTCATGGTTTTCTCGCATCCTTCTTATTTCTCTTCCCAATTTTTCCTCTACTTCTCTAACTTGCTTTTCCAAATCCTTTTTGAGTTCTTCTATGGTCTGGGGCCAGTTCATGTTTTTCTTGGAGGCTTTGGTTGTAGGCTCTATGACTTTGTTGTCTTCTTTAGGCTGTATGTTTTGGTCTTCTTTGTCACCAAAGAAAGAATCCAAAGTCTGAGACTGAATCTGGGCGCGTTTTCGCTGCCTGGCCATATTCCCAACCAACTAACTTGACCCTTGAGTTTTTCAGTGGGGTATGACTGCTTGTAGATTACAGAGTTCTATGTTCTACATTGGGGGGGAGGTGCCAGCTCTGTCAGAGCCGCACTCCTCCTTCCCCAAGGACCCCCAGTCCAGACTGGGCTCAGATCTTCGGCAGGCTGTGCACCCCTGCTGTGATCCGCCACTTAATTCCTCCCACCAGGTGGGCCTGGAGCCGGAAGTAACAACAGCTGTAGCTGCCCCACCTCCGCTGCCCCCGGGGCTGGAAGCCGAACCGAGAACTCCTTCCACTCCCGCAGCTTTTCCCACTAACCTTCTCCGCAGTCTTTGGTGTTTGTGGGTCGAGGGGTCTGGTAACTGCCGCAGCTCACATATTCAGGGCGCTAGGGCCCCCTCCGCCAGGCTTCCGGTCTGGATCGTCCACGCCGCTCAGGCTGGGCTCTGCTCCACTCCGTTCCCAGCTCCCAGCTCCCAGCTCCGTGTGGAATAGAGCTCACCCAGAGACCATCCGGGCTGTCATGGGCTGGAGCCCTGCTTCCCTCTGCTGTTCTGTGGGTTCTGCTGTTCTAGAATTGGTTCAGAGCCATTTTTATAGGTTTTTGGAGGGACTTGGGTACGGAGCTCACTCTAGTCCGTGCTTACCAGCCGCCATCTTGGCTCCGCCCCCCAAATTCCAATATGTCTTCATTTCAACAAGAGATTTCATAGATTTCTTCAGAATATCTGTTTATCAGCCAGGGGAAAAGATGTTGACTAGTAGGCCACCTTCGACTTATCTTCTTTCATAATAGCCTTCTAATTAGTCTTCCTGCATGCAGATTTCCCCTTCTGATGCATATTTCACGAAGATGACAAATTGTTATCACCTAAAGGTTAGATTTAACCACGCCATTCCCCTTTTCATAAACTCTCAATCACTCCCTCTTTCTCCTATGACAAAATACAAAACATTGAGCTTGACATAAGAAGCTTTTCACAGTATGAATCCCACCCTCTCTGCTAGTCTGATTTCATCATGCACACCATGTTTTAGTCAAACTGGCCTGATAGTTATTGACAGGACAAAATAGGCCATTTTTGCCTTTCTCCCTTTGCTTAGACACTCAGTCCGGCACATGGAAAATGCATCCCCTTATCATCTTTGCCTCTTGGAATCTCTAGCTTTATTTAAAATACAGTTTGCTATTATCTTTTTCATGAAGTCCTTCCTGGTAGCCTTTTTAATTTCTCTATAAATTTGTACTAATTTTGCATATGTTTTGAATTTCATCCTTTGGATATGTGCTCTCTGTGTAATTCTTGAACATAGAGTCTTGCACATAGTAGGTGCTACAAAAAAGTTTGTTTTTAAACTTGAAATGAGGTCACACAGAGTTTGGGTTCAGAGGTCAGTATGAGTGGACACATAATCCTACTGCACTCTGTCCACATTTGGTAGGGGGGGTGTCATTTCTTTGTGTCACATGGAGATGGGGATGTGAGCAACTGGGAGAGGGACCAAAAGAGTGATGGCGATGGTGAGGGGACTTGAAACTATAATCAGATGTAGTGAAAATGACCCTCAGACTGTTTACCTGGATGACCCCAGGTGAAAGAGGAGAGCTGTCTTCAAATATTTAAGGGGCTGTAATCTCAAAGAGAGTTAAAGTAGGGACTAAATGTAAAATTCTATAGCAGATATCATTGTGAAGTGACACTGTCACTTAACCTCTGCCTGCCTCATTTTCCCTATCTGTAAAATGAGGATAAGGATAGCACCTGCCTCTCAGGGTTTTTGTAATGATTAAATGAAACAACATCAATGAAGCACTTTGAAAACTCGAAAGTGAATTGATAGTTATCGTGATGATGATGACGATGACGATGATGACGATGATGATGATGATGATTATCATATGAGTTGATGTATTGGTTAGTTTTGTTGAACTACTTTTTTTTTCTATTTTCTTAAAATCATTTTTAATAAGGGTTGGTTGTCTGCATGGAGAAGAGAGAAGAATCTTTTAGGA
Organism: Trichosurus vulpecula; assembly: GCF_011100635.1. Taxonomy (NCBI): domain Eukaryota; kingdom Metazoa; phylum Chordata; class Mammalia; order Diprotodontia; family Phalangeridae; genus Trichosurus; species Trichosurus vulpecula. The sequence continues at coordinate 15,101,986 of NC_050580.1, read as the reverse complement.
AGTAAAGGTGATAGAAAAATATAAGATCTTGATTTTTTAAAGTGTTAGACTTGTAAAAAGAAAGACCTGAGCTCAAATCCTGCCTAAACCCATCACCTGTATGTCCCTGAGCAAGTCAACTTGAATGTTTGCCTCAATTTCCCCATCTGTAAAATGGGGATAATAATAGCACCTACTTCATAGGGTTGTTGTGGAGGCTCAAATGAGATAACACATGTATGGCACTTATTATGTAAGTGCTACCTGCTATATTACTATTAATTATTAGGATTAGTATTATTTCTAACTCTCTTTGTACTGTGGCTATCCTTGTCCCATCCTTTAGCCCCCAATGGGGGGTGCTCTTATCATTTGTAAGCTCTTACCATATCAAGGCATTTCAGACCCAATCATGGCATACTTCCAGACTCTTAGGTGTTATTCCACATCTTATATTTCTTCTTCTGAAAGTACTAAAACAAATAAATACCAGCATCCCAGGAAAAGTCTGTCAATCAGTCCCTCTCTTTGTTCTGTTAGAATGTAAGCTTCTTGAAGCACAGACTGTCTTTCTGTTTGTATTTTTGTTGCCCACATGTAGGACAGTGCCTGATATATATTAAGCATTTAATGAATGCTTTTATTTTTCCATATTCATTCATTCATTCACTAACTCATTCATTCACGTCAAGTTTAATAAGGCCCATTTTCAATGGGCTATCCAACAAGCCTGCCTACCCCAGATTACTTCACTAGTTTTTTTTCCTCATACAGTGTTGAATAGGAAAATTCCTGGTTCTCTTAACTTGACTGATTCCCACCAATAGCTGGTGGATTCTGGGGATAGGGTCTACTGACAAGTATCATACAGTGTTAAGATTTCTGGTAGACTGGCAAATGTGGAACTGAATGCCAAGTCCAAACATATTAGCACATCCTTGATGAATGTCCCTGGCTCATGCGTGTGTACCTCAGAGAGCCCAGGCCTTGTTCCTCATTAAGGTAATGGATATTACATATGTAAATCCCCTTCTCACTAGAAGAGAACCTATTTCTGAAAGCTACAATAACTACATGTTGGTAAATATGCTCAAATATTTATAAGGATTAAAATAAATAAAAAAGATGCTGAAGAAAGCTTCATTTTCAGAGGATGGGAGCATTTCACAGTTCTTACTGGGAAGTCATTGGAGGTGACCACACAATAAGCAAGTTTTAATAGAATTAACTTTCTCTGAGGAGGGCTTTCCCTTTTCCTGTTCTGCTATCCCATCTTCCAGCTTCTCTAGGGTCAAAGAGTCCTACACAAACTCAACGAATTCTTAATTTGAAACCCTGAGGAAAATAGATGAAATATTGAAATGCTGAACCTATAAGAGTCCTGTTGAACCCTCTTCAGTAAACAATACATGTCCAGGACTGTGGCAACATTCACACAGTAGAGCAAATCAGGGACGAGGAAAAGGGAAGCATTTCATATTTCTAGATGCCACATATAGTGGTTCTGATATTTCTAACGTATGGTTGTGAGAGCTGGAATACAAGGAAAACTGAGCAATGCAGAATTGACACGTTCAAATTATGGTGGTGGAGAGTCCCTTGGACAGCAAGGGGGTCAAATCAGTCAATACTTAAAGAAAGTGGAAGGTCAAATACTGAAGCTGAAGCTTAAATATTTTGGACATATAATGAGAAGACAGGACTCATTGGAAAAGACCCTGATGTTGTAAAAAATTAAAGGCAAAAGGAGAAGGTGACAACAGAGGATGAGATGGCTAAATGGTGTCATAGATACCATGAACATGAGCTTGGAAAGACTGAGAGACAGTGGAGGATGGAAGGGCCTGGTGTGCTATGGTCCATGGGGTCATGAAGAATTGGACATGATAAAATGACTCAACAGCAACAAAACAGGAATCTGGACATCACCTCAGTGCCATGAGATGCTACAATATGAGATGACTGGGGAGATACATTTTACATTGCACATACTTTGTATTAACTTATTGGCAAAGGATAAATCAGAAGACTTGGTATCAGCCAGACCTAAGTTCAAATCATGCCTCAGATACTTAGAAACTGTGTGAACCTCCGCAAGTCACTTAGCCTCTGTGAGGGCCAGATTTTTAAAATGGGAATAATAGCACCGACCTTATGGGATTATTTCTACAATAAAGCCAAATGAGATGGCATATGTGAAGAACTATAAAACCCTTGAAGCATTATACATCAACTATCTTTATTCTGCTTACTCCCACCTCCAAACAGGAGAGAGTGAGCTCCCTGAAGACAGATCCTTTGGCTTCTCTCTTCATATGCCTAGCATCTAGCACCTGAACAAGGCAGATGCTTGCTACATGCTGAATTGAAATGAAAGGAATGGAATTTTAAATTGATGTGTTTTGGATGATTTTATTCATCTATTGTCCCTCAAGGCAGCTTGGCAATCCTATTCTGTTTTTAGAGAATTTATACTTTATTCTTCACAGAAACTCAGGTACACAGAATTATAGATATAAAACTGAAAGGGTTTTGTGGATCACCTACACATTCCCCCACTTTGTAGATGAAGAAACTGAGGCCCATGGAGATTAAATGAATTTCCCATGGACATGGTTGCAGTCAGTGGCAGAGCTGGGATTGGAAATCAAATCATCTGATGCAAATTAACAAATATTTTCAAGTGAATTCTAAATGCAAGGTGCAGGTGATCAGGCCAGATAAAAGACAAAAATTACACAGTTCCACCTCTGAAAGTGACATAACACTCAAAAACATATAGATGACTAAGTCAATACGGGGTACTTTGAGAAGAAAGGGACACTAGCAATGGGGGAGATTCTGGACAGTCTTCTCTTCCAGGGGGCAGTGTTTCTGCTGAGCCGGGAAGGGAACTAGAAGTTCCAAGAGGGTGAAGGAGGAAAGGAGGCTATTATAGGCTCTACAACAAAATTGAAGGTGAGGCGATGGAGCCCAGAGAACAGCCAGAGAGGCTGGACAGAAGAATATGTAACAACAGAAAGGTGACTGGAGGCAGAATGTACAGGATGCTTTCTTAGACGGTGGAACGCATTTCATTCTAGCGTCATTGATCAAAGCTTCTTAAGAAGGGACTCAAGTGATAATGTCAGATGTGGACTTTAGCCATATCACTTTGGTGGCTCTCCTTGGATTTCCATCCCTAGAACCTAGAATAGTTCCAGGAACACAGCAGGCACTTAATAAATACTTGTGGATTGATTCTGTCAACATTAGACAAAGTGGGGGGGAGGCGCCTCTGTAGCAGTGAGAGTGATCCTGAGGCTTTTGCAGCAGTTCCTATGGAAGGTAATGAGGATATTTTGTTGTTCAGTCATTTCAATCATGTCCAACTCTGGGACTCCTTTGGGGATTTTCTTGCCAAAGATACTGGAGGGGTTGCCATTTCCTTCTCCAACTCATTTTAAAGATGAGGAAACTGAGGCAAACAGAGTGAAGTGACTTGCCCAGGGTCACACAGTTAGTGTCTGAGGCCAGATTTATGATGAGGTCCTCCCGATTCAGGGCCAGCACTCTACTCACTGCACCACCTAGCTATCCAATAAGGGAATATAGTGGTAGAAATATAAATGAAGAAAAAGACATACGTGTGTGTGTGTATATATATATGTATATATGTGTGTGTGTGCATATATATATACACATATATATATGTGTATATATATATATATACACACACACATATATATATATATATGTATAACCTTCCTTAAAATTATAGCAGGGGACTTAGCTTTTTACTTAAATAAGAAAACTGAGGCCACTGAACAATAGCTTTCTCAACTCATCTCCAATTCTCAAAACTATTTTGTATCATTCCCTATTTTCTCCCCTTTCCATCTGGCCAAAGCCCTGCCTATATGCAGCCTACATGATCATAATATCATGATTTCCTCCTCCTCCCCTTCTCCTCCCTCTCCTCCTCGTCCCATTCCCCTTCCTCTTCCTCCTCTTCTTCCTCCTCCCCCTTTTCCTCTTACTCCTTCTCTCTTCCTCCCTCCCTCCCTCCCTCCTTCTCTCTCTGTCTCTCTCTGTCTCTGTCTCTCTGTCTCTGTCTCTCCCTCTCTCTCTCCCTCCCCCTTCTCCTCTCCTTTCCTCCCTCCCTCCCCCTTTAATGGTCAAACTTCTTGAAAATGTTGTCTATACCTAATGCCTTTATCACCCTAATATGTACTCTATCCTCAACCACTACCATCTAGCCTCCTGTTTAAAGAAACAGATTCTCAAAGATTATTCAGAGACTACCAAACCCACTCACTTTTTTAATCCCTTTGTTAAATTCATTAAGGCATCTGATTTCTCAATGCTCTTCCTCCACTTGACTTCAAAGGATCACAGGCTCCCCAAGGAAAACTTTCCAGTCCCCTTCTGTGGCTCTTCAGGCTCTTCATCTCTTCCCTAACTCATTAAAGATGCTGTTGGCCAAGATATAACTGGTCTCCTCTCTTCCTTCTTTATTCCCCTTCAGCACTGGCACTCACCCATGGCTCACCTTCACTACCACCTTTATACAGATGACTTTCCAATCTCCCTGTTTTGTTCCAATCTCTCTGAACTCCACATCCCCATTGCCAGCTGCCTACAACAAGGACATCTTAGGGGTGTTCTGTGGGCCCCTCAGATTCAACATGTCCCAAGCCATACCTCCCCTCAAACCTATCCCTGTCTTCCATATATCAGATATTTTAACCAAACTGGACTGCCCTCTGTCCTTTGACCTCATCCACTTTCCTACCTCAGGGCTTACACTCACCCCTATGTTTAGAATAGCTCCATATTGAGCTACTAAATGTCCTCTTATCCTTTAAAACCCACTGTCAAGGCTTCCACAAAGCCCTCCCTTGTCTCCCCCAGCAGTAACAGCCTTTCCCTTTTTGGACCTCAAAAAGTGCCTTATCTAATTCATTGTTCACTGAATTGTGTATGTTATAGTTGGCTGTGTTTTCGCCATATCTCCTATTCAACTGTAAACTCTATGAGGACCTGGAGTGTGCCTGGTCTATACTTTGTTTCTTCTCAGTACCAAACATAATGAACACAATAGTTTCTTAATATATGTGCCCTGGACTGAATAAGCTATGCACAAGAGAATTTCAGCAGCAATTCCAACAGGCTGTGTTTTTAATAAGTGTGCATGCCAGAGATGGCTAAATAAACATAACCTTCACTATATCAACATTGTGTTTATTTTCTAGGTCCCTAAGTGTCTATACAGGGAAAGGAGAGAGAAATGCCTTTGCTGGCCTCCCTCATCTTTACCAACCTGTGATCAAATCTGCAAGTTTCACAGAATATTAAGGAAAATCGTGGGGTAGGAGAACTCTCACCGGCTGGCTCTTTCTCTGACAGTTGAAGTAGCAGACAAGAAATGTCAAGTGAGTTCGGCTGTTCTACATTTTCAAAATGGAATTTGGCATGGTGAGAAAATGCCATTTATCTGGCTTATTCAGCTTGGGATTCTTTCTTACTCTGGATGGTGATAAATGGGGGGATGGTTTAGAAGGGGTTGGAAATGGAATTTCTATGGCATAAGTGGACATTTTGTTTTGGGACACATCATAGGAGTTAGCAGTATTTTATGGAAGCTTATTTCTAGACAAAGGAAAACGATTCGTTTATGCTAGCTTATGGTGGCACAGTGGATAGAGAGCTCTGGAACTAGCCTCGGGAAGACCTGAGTTCAGATGAGCCTCAGATATTAGTTCTGTGACCCTGGACAAGCCATTAACCTCTGTATGCCTCAGTTTCCCCATCTGTCAAATGGGGATAGTATTTGTACCTATCTCCCAAGGTGGTTGTGAGGATAAAATGAGATAATTTTTTTGTAACTCTTAAAGCCCTATACAAATGTAGCTGTTATTACTTTTATTATTATTGACCATTAACTACTTTTTCCATTAAAAGGAATAGATTAATTTCATTCTATTTTGTTTTAATTCAACTAGAAATTTTTTGTTTTCATTTGTTTTTAGGACATGATATTTGCCAAGAGAAAGGTAGCCTGGCATAATGTTTAGAGACTGTGATTTTGTGTTAGGAAAACCTGTCCTCAAGGTCTGCTGTGGGACTCCAGACAAGTGATTCCTACCTCAGGTCTCCCGGGCCTCACTCCAGTACTTGAGGGAGAACTTCATTGCTCTTTTCTAAGTTGAAGAAAATTTGCTGATCTATATAGGCATGGTGACCTCAGCAGATATTTCTTTATATCAGTGATATGAGAGGTCTGGATTTCCCTCCTTAAAAAAAGTCTAGACCTTATTTTAGCCACTAAGGTGTATAAAGACAAGCAGTAAAAAAAGGGTCTGCACTCCAAGGTTTGCACCCTCCTGGGGCTTAGTGGGGAGGGCAGGCAAATACCAGATATACACCAAGCAGCTTGGGAGGTGGAAAGAAGAACACCCCCACACACACACATCCCCAAGAAGGTGAGAAGGAATTTGACATCAGCAGGGCACCTAAAGAGCATCATCTCAGTGACTGGTTATCTGGAAGGCTTCCAGGCTCAAACGGTGACTCGAAGAATGAGGCAGTCTGACCAGTGGTCTGACTTGTAGGTGAGGGATTGGAAGATGAGGTTCCTCTGAATAGCTGGAAGGAAGAAGCCTTCTCCTGATTTTACTTGAGAATGTGGAGACATAGTGGAACAACGGTAGTAGTAGTAGTAGTAGTAGTAGCAGTAGTAGTGGGTGGAAGAAGAGAAAGATGAGGAGGAAGAAAAGGAGCATTTAAGCTTTATGAGAGATAAGACACTGGACTTGGGATTTTCCCATTTTCTGGGAACTATCAGCTGAGGATAATTCTACTCCCAATGTAGGGTGGCACCTTTCCAATAAGGGGAACTATGATCTTAAGAGATACCTGGGGTATTGAGCGATTTGCTGAGGATCACACAATCGGTATGCGGAAGAGATGAAACTTGAACCCAGGTTCTCTTGGCTTCAATAGGTACTCTCTAACCACTGTACCATGCTGTTTCTTCAACTGTACAAAGCCACCTTTTTATATTACACATACATAACATAATAAATTATATATATATATATATATATATATATATATATATATATATATATAATCCCAGAAAGAGAATTCTCAGATAAATCAGACTCCTTCTTTTCCTGCTGTTTATTTCACATAAGTTTCCAAGTATCAGAGGCACACAGGGTCAATGCAACATCCAGCACAGGTGTCAAGGATGATACTAATGGTGGAAGTGATGGGGATAAGAATAATGACTGACATTTTCCAAGCACTATGATGTGCCAAACACTTTGTAACTGGAATCTCATTTGAGCCTCCCAACAAATGTAGGGGGGAATACTAGAATGGACTATTATTTTCATATTACAGATTATGAAACTGAGTTCCAGAGAGGTAGATTTTGTAGTGGAGACATCTCTGGCTCCAGGTCCCATGTTCTTTTCAAATGAAAACACTTTCTCAAGATAAACTAGAGTCCACTTTCTCTAAATGTACAATTGATATTGAATGATTAGGTAGCCCCATAGTGCTAGATTGCCTGGTCTGGAGTCAGGAAGACTCACCTTCCTGAGTTCAAATCTGGCCTCAGACACTTGTCAGCTGTGTGACCCTGGGCAAGTCATTTGGCCTCAGTATCCTCATCTGTAAAACAAGTCAGAGAAAGAAACAACCAACCACTCCAGTATCTTGTCAAGGAAACTCAGATGGGATCATGAAGAGTCAAACATGACTGAAACAACCAAATAATTATTGACATTAACAGAACTGAATAATTTATTGACAACCATCCCCCTATTCCTCAATTGAACCAAGTTACAGTTGTTAAAAGTAGTTGGTGTTCTAGGTCTCTTGGTTTCTCAGTCTTTCTTAAAGCTACTCTTCACTTCCCACTGTCCTTAAGGAGCCTTTTCCAGTCCACAATAGGCCATTCCTTCTGAGATTATCTCCCATTTACTCTGGATATCTCTTTTGTGTATACAAAAGTTGTATCTTGTCTCCCCTATTAAACTGTGAACTCCTTGAGGGCAGAAAGCAGGTTTTTGCCTTTCTTTGTATCCCTAGAATTTAGTAAATCATCTGGAACATAGTTAGACCTTAATTAATGATTTTTTTGGCTTATTCACTGGATAGGACACCACCCAGGGTCATGTCCCATTCTATGATTCATAGAAACACAATATTTCAGACGAGGTAGAGATCCCAGGGGCTCATCTCATGCTACTCAAACCTGACCAAAAGACCCCTCTAACATACCACCAATGAGAGGCTTTCCAGCTTTGGCTCAAAAACTTCCAATACTAGGGAACTCACTAGACTTGAGGCAGACCATTTCATTTTTGCCCACCTCAGTGATTAAGAACTATTTCCTTCTCTTAAGCCTACATTTTTTTCTTCTTCACCACTTCAGCCCATTGCTCGGAGTTCTGCTTTATAGAGTCCAGAATAACAAGTCTAAACCCTCATCTTTATGACAGCTCTTCAAATACTTGAAAGCAAGTATCAGACCCTTACCGAGGTTTTTGGCATTCTAAACATACCCATTTCCTTCAAGCAATCTTCATGAGCACTCATATGGACTGGAAGTCCTTCACTCCCCTAGTTTCCTTCCTCTCCATATTATCAATGCCCTCAGAAATCAATACTGAAAAATGCACTTCCATCACACTTCAGGACCCTGACTTAGTTTTCCAGTGTGTAGGTCACTCTGTTCCCCTGTTCTTGGGCTCCATCCATTGACTACAATTTAAGAAATGAAGGCAGGTTCCTTTTTGGTACACCTTTGTGATCATGATGTCCCAGTTGACTGGTTTTTCTCCTCCTGACTAGTGTCGTAATCTGGGGACATATTAAGCTACCTGAGGAGCCATAACAAAGTCACTTCTCCCATCTGTACTTGTTTAACCTTTGTGAAATGAGAGGGTTGGACTTCGTGGTGTGTAAGGTTCCTTCTAGTTCTAGAGCCTGTGATCCCATGGTGCAACTGGAGTAACAACTGAACAAATGGAAGAGAACAGATGGCAGCAGCTTTTTTCTGAGTCATTCTCTTTTCTGAGTTTTAAAAAAATCTGGCCTAAATGGCAAAGATTCATTTAATGCTCCAAGGAAGAGGGAGAAAAACAAATGTAGTGTTAGTTTGCCCCTTCCCTACCCCCCATACCCCCGATGCTCCACATCTTTTCATTGTGAAAAATCCTAGTTTCTTCCGCCTTCCCTAAAATAAACCCTAAGTCCTACATTCCTTCTCAATCACCAGCAATGTCTATTATCTGGGAAGATTTTCTTTCATGCAGTTTCACCATATGATTTTTCTTTCTTCATTCATCAAAGTTCCAGACATATTTTACATAATCTTCCTGATTAGTGCTTGTGTTTTCTTCTTTTCAATTCCAAGAAAATGTGTTTTAATGATGTAAGCAAACTTTTCCCTCCTCATCTTCTGTCCATTGTTCTATAGTCTGAGTCAATTGAGGTCATCAGCTCAACCGTAATATAGAACCCAATGATATTGCCCATAAAATATTTCTTTGAAGAAATGGTATGCTTTAGTGTATCTAATATTATTGATAGCCTTGTTATTCAATCTGAGTGAATCCACACGATAGTAACCTCCCCCAAAATGTTGGAGAGAGAATACATGATCTCCTTACATATTGCCTTTGCTTCTCCCTTCTCTCACCCCAGAGCCCTCTTGGTCTGAGAGCAAGGGTCATTTGGAAGGCTTGTCCAAAGTAGCTGAAGACTCACACTTTACCTTTTCTGAAATTTAAAATTCTGACTTTTCTAAGACCTCAGAGATTTCTATAGTGACTAAATTCTCTTCTTAGTTACAATAGATATTGTCTCCATTTCCAGCCTATCAATTATGTACGTCACCTATATTATTTGGCTTTAGTAATTCAAAAATACGTTATTGTTCAGTCTTTTCAGTCTTGTCCAACTTTTTGTGACCTATTTGGGGTTTTGCTTGGCAGAGATAACTGGAATGGTTTGGCATTTCCTTCTCCAGCTCATTTTACAAGTGAGGAAACTGAGACAAACAAGGTTAAAGTGACTTGCCTGGGATCACCCAGCCAGTAAATATTTGTGGCAAGATTTGAACTCAGGAAGATGAGTGTTCCTAACTCCAGGCCCAGCATTGCATTTATTCTATCCACTCTGCCACTTACTAAAAGAAAGCAGAGAGATTTTGCAAACTAATCAATTGGAGTCATTTTTCTGTTACTAGTATCAACCTCTTATAGGTCACAATCATCAACATATATCTGAAGTAATTCTCATCAGCGCTCTGTCATGTATAATGCCACCCGACACTCTGCCCATGCCCCAATCTTCCATGTGCCTGAATTAGTCTCCAGTATATTTTTCATGTTCTGAATCCCTATCTAGCCCAACTAAATGGGATTCTTCATGCAAGCTTCCCTCATATCCCTTGTCAGTAACAAGCTACCCGCTCATGCCTTCCACTGTACTCCCCTAAATGGCATGCTTTAGTGTATCTCAAATCAATGGTAGCCTTGTTACTCTATCTGAGTGAATCCACACGATTTTAGCCATCCTCAAAAATGTTGGAAGGAAAACATATGATGTCCTTATTTATTGCTTTTACTTCTCCCTTCCCTCATCCCAGAGCTCTCTTGGTCCTAGAGCAAGGGTCACTTAGAAGGCTTGTCCAAAGCAGTTGAAGACTCATGCTTTACTTTTTACCTCCCCTCTCATTCAGCCTTGCCCATCATGGGTATCTGCCTCTACTTAAGCAGAAACTCCATGAAGCAAGGGAGTGACCCCTTATCTAAGTTTTGTATATCCCTAATCACCCAACACAAGGTTCACATGTTAATAAAGGATTACTGAATGAATGAGGGCGTGGGCCCTATGAGCACACTTCTCTAAGAAGAAACATGCCTAAGATAGTAGAGAAAGTTGGTGGATGAAGAAATGGTTGTGGACACTCTTATGCTGCATTATCATTCTTTTCTAATACAGTGTACTAATTTAGGATGAGTTTACTTTAGTTTCATTGAAGGCAGCTAGGTGGCACGGTGGATAGAGTGCCAGAACTGAAGTAGGAAGATACCTTGAGTTCAAATCTGGCCTCAGACACTTGGCAAGTTTTTAACCCTGTTTGCCTCAGTTCCTCATCTGTAAAATGAGCTAGAGAAGGAAATGGCAAAACCCTCCAGTATCTTTGTCAAGAAAATCCCAAATAGGGTCACAATGACAAAACTGAAAAGACTGAAAAACAATCGAATATTTTGACTGAAATATTTTAATATTATTTGAAACACTGTGCCAAAAAGTTATCAGTAAAATGCAGGAAAGAGCACCATACTGGACACAGAAGTCCTGGGTTCAAATCCTGCCATTGGCACTTCCTACTTGTATCACTTTGGCTATGATACCTCACCACTCTGTCCCTTAATTTCATCATTTAATAACAAAGGTGTTGTTTGGACTAGATGACATCAAAATTTCCTTCCAGCTCAAGGTCTATGTTCCTTTGATCCATCTAGGATTCAGAACTGATTCAAGATCCTTAATCCCAGAAACACAGGTGAATTTTAAATATCTCAAATGATTTCTCTTTTTTAAGCTGACAACCAATGGATTTCCAGAGATCTTAAGCAGAATGGTTAATTTACATAAGTCAGGACTTCAGAGATTTGTATTTTCCTAGTGAAAGGATTACAACTCCCAGCTGAGCTCCCAGCCCTCTCTGGTACAACTGTCTCACATTATTAGACACTGTTATAAGGAAGAACTGATACTTAACATTAACATTAATAACTTGTATTTTCACAACACTGAAATTTGCCAAGCCCTTCACAAATATCATCTCCTTTCTGCTTCCCAAGCATGTGGGGAGGTAGGTGCTATCATTATTTCCATTAGACAGACTCAGGGACATTAAATGACTTGCCCAGGCTCACACAGCTAGCAGTTGTTAGAAATGGAATTTGGGGCTGGTCTTTCTGAAGCCAATTCCAGCACTCAATCCAGTATGCCATGCCTTTCAGGCATAGTAAATCCTATCAAACTTCGAATCTTTGCAATGCTACTGTAAACTTACTTTTAAGCTTTTTAGGTAGGGCCTATTTATTCTTCTCCCTCCCATTTGTAACACCCCCTTGGTGCCATAAAACCTACTCACTGTATAAGGCCATTCTAGAATTCACTATTGGGTAACAGCTCCTTCAGTAGGAGTTATGACTGTGTGGTATATGGTGAAAACTGGAAAGGCGGTATTGTGATATAACAGCATTTTTTTTCTGCAAAGGGAATAGACAAGAAAATCCATCCTTTATCAACACATTCTATCATATTCAGTTTGACATGTTGAGTTGGCCATATCCAAAGGTCCTACAAATGTTCTCTTCTTCTTTGATCTCGGTTGGAGTTGATTGTTCCTTTTACTGAATCACAACATCTGGATTTTGAAGTAACCTCATAGGTCATTTAATTTAACTTACACTTGAACAAGGCTCCTCTCTATAGAATCCCTGACAAGATGCCATTCAGTCTCCACAGAAAGGCTTGCAGTTATGGGAAATTCATTACTTTCTAAGGTTTAGGCTCACAAGATGTTAAAATTTTGTTTGTTTGTTTAGAAGGGACCTCAGAATTTATCTAGTCCAATCCCCTTCTTTTACAAATGAGGTCTTTGAGGCCCAGAAATATTAAATGGCTTCCCTAGGGTCACATAGTAAATGTCATTTCATTTTAATTTGAGAGAGCTCCAATTGTTATAAAGATTTTCCTTAGCCAAGCCAAAATCTGCCTTTCAGAAGAAAGCAGATGAAAGAAAGTATGGACATTTACGGAATAGAGTTCAACAACATTCAAAAAAATATTCCATGGGTGGAATTCTCTTTGAAAAGTCCATCATTTTTTCATGTCCCTGGAATGCAATTACATCTGAGAAGAGCATCTGAGAAGTCTTAGTGCAGTTTAAAGGTATTGAAACTTAATGAAATTAAGTATTAGCGTTAGGATTTTTGAGATCCTCCATATGCCGAAACATAGCTTACTCTATGAAACAATAGACATCTGAAATTATTCACATATTTTTACATTAGGGAATAACTTGTTAATTCAATTGATTCTGAATCTATACTTGGCAAAAGAAATGTATAATGTTTGAACTATAGTCATTCATTCAATAATCAAGTATCCACTATGAGTCAAGACATTGTACTTTGTGATGGGTATAAAAAGGTAAGGTACTTTTTGGCTCTAAGCACTGACCCCGTTTTCATATGGGGAGACCAAATTCTCAAGGACGTTAGATTTTGTTGAGGCAGTCAGAAGGATGATAAGAATAGTCACAGAGTGATAGATGATAGCTGATAGATAAGTAGATGGAAGGATGGTTGGATAGATGGATGGATGGATGGATGGATAGATAGATAAATAGATAGACATTATAGACAGATGAATAGATGGATGAAGTGATAATTAAGCACTTACTACATGACATACACTGTTCTAGATACTGGGGATACGAATACAAGCAATTAAGACAGTCTCTGCCTTCAAGGAGCTTCCATTTTAATGAGGGAAAGGCCATACAAAAAGGAAAGCCAGAAAGTTTGAGTTGGGGTGGCATCATGATTTGGAGCTAGTGTCCAGAAAGTGATGGGGAAGTTGATTCAAGGCAAGAAACTGTGAGAACTTATGAATCAAAGGCCAGGATGATTCCAAAGTTGGAGTTCAAGGTCCCTAAGGGGAAGACATGGAGATGATGGCCAGAGTGGAATATACCTGGTTTGGAGCTGGTTGCAGAGAAGTGAATTAGAGGCCTGGTTCTGAGCAGTATATTACCAGAAGCAGTAACAATAGTGATGTGATGCTTGTTCTCCGCATAAAAGATGATAAGTGTGGCATGGGACTCTGCACAATCAGCGACACCAGAAGGATAGATGCAATACGCCTGCACTTGATGGGACTTGAAGTACTGGTGGATATATGGATGGGATGAAACTTCTTCCAGGTTTCTGGAGCTGGCTAAAGATGGAAGATTTAGGTAGGGACAGATTCACCGACATTCCAATATAGGCAGAATCCCTTAGAGGTCAATTCGCAAAACTGCCTTATTTTACAAATGAGGAAATTTGTGATCTAGAGAGATGAAGTGGTTTGCCCAAAGACACTCTTTACCAGAATATAAACAAGCATCCATATCACTCTGGATAAGGTTTGGGGGACAGACTCTTTTCTTTGGGTATCACTCACATCAATTCAGGGCTACAGTAAAACATAAGAGGCACGACCTGATGGAGGCAGCTTTGTACAAGGCTCCTCAAATGAAATTGGAGGATTCAGACTCATTCCAATGTTGGCATTGCCATTACTGATCCCAGAGGTAAACACAGAATTTTATTACAAGAAAGGCTACAAGTCCATCACTAGTAACCTCTCCCTTCCCCTGTCTCACTTCAATAAAGTATATGTTTAGTCATGCTCAAAAGTGGGGAGGGAGAATAGCAACATTTTGTTCAAAGCTTGACTTGCCTCTGCTTATACCTCATTGATTTAGCTTTGCTTAAGTGAACACTGATTTGCAACAACTAAGATCAGTCACTGGGCTGGCAGTAGTAATCAATTAAACTACATCTTAGCTCATTGTAGGGAGATGAACTTGGAAACTGAGCAGAGTTGGCCTTGATCCCAGAGCTCCTAGGTCCCTTTCTTAATATAGTATTGCTTGTCTGAAATTGGAAATATTCTTGGTAAATCAGCAGTGGAGTGGATATCCATTGACCTGACATAACAGTACATCACACTCAAATTGGCAGTGCCAGCTATTACTTCATCATGACTGGGAAAACTAGTCAATTTCCAACAGCTACCTTCAATGAACTGTTGGTATTTGGGATGAATTAATGAAGATAGAGCTATAGTCAGGTCTTGGAATGTTTCAAGAGATTGATGTATGCTGACTGTGATATTGAAGCTGAAAGAGGAGGTCAGAATCACAGAATCAGTGTTGGAAGGGATCCTCAGAGACCATCAAGTTCCAAGCATGATAAATAAGACCCTGCAGCATCATATACAAGAGGTCACACAGTGGTAAGGTACTATCTAGCTATGTTTGTAGGAGATGGAATTGTTCCTTTTGTGGTCACTTTTTATTACTAGCTTCCCATCCTTTCGTCTTTGCTTTTTTTTCTTTTCCTCTCCAGTTTGGATCTATGACAGAAATATTCTCTAGAGGGGATAGTGGGGATATGGTGTGGTGGTCAGGGTTGTTCTCAAAAAAAGTTTCTAAAGTTCGGAGTTAAATTTGTACCTGGTTTTCTTTCCCCCTGGAAATGTTAAATTTGAATTTCTAAATTGAGTTGTTGGAAACTATTCAATTTCCCACTGAACTGTGGATTTCCCTCTTTTTTGCTCACTGGGTTATCAATGAGCCACAGAGATCTGATGTATGGTGAGTCCTCCTTATATACCTTAAAGTGGATCCTGTAGGTGCCAATTAGCAATCAGATGATGAGCAATGGAATGATGAATAATGAAAACTTCTTATCATTCCTAATGTTTCATAACAGACACTGTGGTGTTGTGGATAATGAGATTGATTGGGAATGATAGAGCTTAGGTTTCCTGTTATACATGCTTCTTGCTACCCACTTAAACTTGGGAAAACTATTTCATCCCACTGGCCTCAGTTTCCTCATATGTAAAATAAGGATTTGGAATGAAATGATTTATTGTCCTTTCTTATTCTTAATACTATTATATAATTAGTGAAATTAAATTTACTAGACTAACATTTGAGCAACTGATATGCATACAGCATTGTGGCAGGCATAGAGGAGAATATAAAGATAAATGAGATCCAAGTCCTGCTTCATAAGCAAGAAAATGAAAACCACTCTTTTTAATCTTCCTTTTTGGGTTTAAAGAAGTCATAGCAGCTCTTCTCTTTTTATTTTATTTTATTTTTACTTTTTAAACTTTCAAAAGAAAATAGTGACCATCAACATTTATATTAATTAATCATAGTCTTCATGCTGTATTATTCTCTTGTCACAAGTCAGTGTTTCTCCATCAACAATCCTCTTTACCCTTTAATTATTAAAGAGGAGATGAATTATGAAGAATATTTGCACGGGGAGGTATGTGTATGCGATGGGAAATGAGTGGTAGATATTTATATGAAAGCTACTTTTTGAAAGCTAAATACAACCTATTTTTTAGGTGGAACCAAAAGGGTAACATGGTCATAGCCAATCCTCATCCAATTCTGCATCAAGGAACACTTGCATAAGTTGAATGAACTGGGGATTTTTAGCCTGGGCAAGAGAAGACTCAGGGATGACATGAGAGTCATTTTCAAATATTTAAAGGACTGGCACATGCAGGAGATATAAGATGTGTATAAGACGTTTTCTGCTTGGCCCCAATGGGCACAAGCAGGAGGAATGCTATGAAATTGAAAAAAAATGGCAAAACAAAACAAAATAGTTTAGGTTACAGAGAAGGGAAAATTTCTTAACTATTAAAATTGTCCCAAAGTAGAATGGAATGCATGGGTAGAGAGTGAGTTCTACCTAACTACGAGTCTGCAAGCAAAGCCTGGGTGAACGCTAGTTGGGGATAATATAGAAAAGGTTCATAATTTGCTCATCTTGAAAATGAGAGGGTTGGAGTAGTGAATCTCAAAGGACTCTTTCAGCAATAAAATTTCCTGTTTCTATCTTTAACATATGAATCATGATATTACTGGGGTAGGTCGGTGGATAGGGTGCTGGGCCTGGATTCAGGAAGACTTATCTTCCTGAGTTCAAATCTGGTCTCAGACACTTGCCAGCTATGTGACTATAGGCAAATCACTTAACACTTTTTGCCTAAGTTTCCTCATCTGTAAAATATACTGGAGAAGGAAATGGCAAACTACTCCAGTATCTTTCCTAAGAAAACCTCAAATAGAGTCATGAAGAGTCAAACACGACTGAAACAATCACACAAAACAGGCTTTTACTATATAAATAAGCTATTCCTTCATGGGAAATGTTGGAAAGTTGATGGTCAATGGTAAGAGTCATCCCCTTTGCTACCTGGTCAAGTATGATCAATGAGTTTGACTACCTGCAGGGCACCTGGCTCATAAGATGAATGTGGCTTGCAGCATGCAGATCAAGCAATGATCTTGCCCACAAAAATTATAATCTTTATATAAAAGACATCAGTGTCTTGACAAATCAAGGGCAGTTCTTCTATGCTGATGCTTTCCGGGAGCAACATGATAGCCATTTTAATGCCCTTGCCAGTGTTTAAGATAAAGCAGGATGATGATTGAAATTAACTAATCACAATAATTTTAAAAAAAACACCCTGGTTTACCTGGAAAGGGCCTGAGATAAAAGCATCCATCTTTCCAAATAGCCATTTATACCAAGAAAAAGATATTCAACATATGCTTTGAATTTAAACACACCAGATCTCATATGAACTAACTCTTAACATCACATGAGAGTCACATACCCATCTTGCCCCTGAGTCCCATGGAGAGACCATCCTTTTCTCCCTGTGGGTAATTTAAAAGGAGGCCACCAATCTGCAGAGTGAGACAGGATAGCCTCATCACGCAGAGAAAGACAGATGAGTTGAGTTGAGTAATCCTGCATGCACAGCATGAAATTAATCTTTATTAGGATGGCCAGGGAAGACACTGCAGGGAAGCCAAGGAAATGACTGCTGAGGAAATGGTAGGAGTCATAGTACTGTCAAAAGGTAGGGTAATATCAGCAAGATGTGGGATAAAAGGCACACAGGAATTGGGAAAAGGGAGGACTTTTGAGAGGGAAAAATTGAAAGTAAGAGGCACACAGAAGTCAGTTAATCTCAACAAACAGTGATTAAGCACCTACTCTGAGGCAACTAGGTGGTGTTGTGGATAGAGTGATGGTCTGGGAGTCAGAAAGACCTAAGTACAAATCCAGCCTCAGACACTTACTAGTTGTGTGACTCTGGGCAAGTTGCTAAATCTCTATTTGCCTCAATTCACTGGAGAAGGAAATGGCAAGCCACTTCAGAATCCTTGCCAAGAAAATTCCATGGACACTATTGGTGTGCTATGGCCCATAGGATCACAAAGAGTTGGATGTAACTGAACAAAAATTGATGCCAATGTGACAAGGGGAGTAACTACTCCATTCCAGTTTGGAGGGGAGGGAGCTGAAGCCTAGAAATATACCAGGCATTGGAGATAGAAAGATAAAAAGAAAAAAAAGACCCTACTCTCAAGGGGCTTACATTCATGGAGCATCATCGAGAAAGGATTAAGCAGGAAGCTAAAAAGGACAAAAGCAAGAGAAAATTCCTCTGCCTAGAACCTCGCAAACCACAGAGCATTCAGCATTGTCAATATTCCTTTTCAAAGGGGGTTGGTATTATCCTATTATAAAAGGGTTGTGATTTGCTTTCAATTAAATGAAATTATAGTACAGCAATTATTTTACCCTTTTAAATTATCTCATTTGTAAAACAAAAGAATTCATTCCTTTCATGAAGATTATACTTTATCTTAGAAAACTGAGATGGAATTACCGCTATCATTAAGGGTAACTGGCAGTGCAAACTCACTCTTGGGTGGTTGGAATACTGTTCATTAGTGCCTGAAAGGAGGTGACATGGTTCAGCACCAGGGCCAGTGAATGGATTGTGAAGATAGTGGTATATTTTTAATCTTGTTTCATTTTCCACTAAGTGTTGGAAGACACAGAAGAAAAGCTTTAACAATCTGTGCGCTAGTAAATCTTTTAGAGTATGCGTACATCAAAGCATCTCAGAGTTTGAAGGGGGTTCAGGAGTCATCTTGCTCAACCCATGTATGCAGGTCAGCCCTGGGAGAAAGATGCTATTCTTACTCACATTTTACATGCGAGAAACTGAGTCTGAGAAAGATTAAGTGACTTGCCCAGGATCACACAGCTAGGAAGTATATGAGTACCTGAGTATCATCATACTGCCACAAGTATGAAGCCTGCCTGTGCCACCAGTGTGACCTTGGATAAATCACTTACAGCAAGCCCCCTAGCACATCCAGGATGGCCTGCTAGCACAGGTTCTTCTATCAGCTTTTCTAAAGAAAAGGACATTTAAAGGGGTCAACAGTCTTACTTTTAATTTCATCCACTACTTCAGGGAAAAATCAGCATCCTGAAAGTGGAGAAAACACAAGCAGAGAAAATACAAGCAGAGAAAATTAGCAAAGACCAACAGACAGGGCTCCAGCTGCCTGGGTAATACAACCACCTACATACACCACTGGATGGGGGAGCATCAACTTCATCTGAGGAGCTGAGGGGGCTCTTAACAAATGGCTACTCAGAGTCCTATCCAGGGAGTGAAAAGATCTTTCTCATAAGCAAACCCCCAAAGCAAAATACCAACCTCAGGACATATATATATATATATATATGTGTGTATATAGATATATATATGTATATATATATGTGTATATATCTCTATACACATACATACATATGTGTATATGTATATGTGTATGTATATATATATATATATATATATATATATATATATATATATATATATATATATATATATACTCTTTTTGCTAATAAGCTAAGAGCCAGAAGGCATCGCAACCCTTGTGACTCAGTTCCTAATTAGCTTAGTATTGACAGGTGTAAAAGCCTTCCTACAAGTAAGCCTCCCAGTAAGCAAGCTCCTCCTTAGGCAAGTCCCTCTCGCAATGGGATCCACGGGACTCAGGATGTATCACAGTAGTGAGCTAAGCCAAAACTAGAAGCAGGTCACATAGGCCTATTAATGGATGGGGAAGATCTTCATATTCCATTAACATTACACCTTCTCACAACCCCCTTTTCCTTATTGACAACTATAAAATAAGGCAGACTAGATGGACGAGTGGGGACAGAGAGCTGGCACAGTGCATAGAAAACTGAGCTTGGAATCAGGAAGATTCATCTTCATGAGTTCAAATCTGATGCAGATCCTTACTAGGTGTGTGACCTGGGCAAGTAACTCAACCCTGTTTGCCTCAGTTTCCTCATCTGTTAAATAAATTGGACAAAAATATGGCAAACCTCTCCCATGTTTTTTTGTCAAGAAAACCCCAAAATGGGGTCATGAAATGTTGGACACCACTAAAATGACTCAATGACAAAGATGGACTAGTAGACCAAATGACCTTTGAAGTCTCTTCTAGCTTTCCATCTAGGTTCCTACAAGCCTTTCTATCAGCTTCTTAGAAAAGGCAGTATTGTAGCTGAACAAGCTGTGGTATATGAATGTGATGGAATACTCTTGTGCTATAAGAAAAGATGAGCAGGCAGGCTTCAGAAAAACCTGGAAAGACTTATATGAACCGATGCTGAGTGAGGGGAGCAGAACATTATGCACAGTAATAGCCACAGTATGCAATGACTGACTTTGATACACTTAGCTCTTCTTTGTAATGCAAGTATCTAAAACAATTCCAAAAGCAGAGAACATACATGGTTCAACTTATGATGGAAAATGCCATCCACATCCAGACAAAGAAATATGGAGTCAGAATGCAGATTGGAGCATACTCTTTGTTCTCTTTTTTGTTTTATTTTGTTTTTTTCCTTGCTTATGATTCCTCCCATACATTCTAATTCTTCCATATGACACAACTAATGTGAAAATATGTTTAATAATTATGTATATGTAGAGCCTATATTAGATTGTACATCATCTTGGGGAGGGGGAAAGGGGAGAGGGGCAGAGAAAATTTCAGACTTACAGAAGTGAATGTTGCAAACTAAAAATAGATAAATACATTTCTTTAAAAAAGAAAAAAAAGAAAAGGCAGCATTACCAAACTGCGATGAGAAGAGAAAGAGCAAATTCTACCAGCAGCCCGGTGCCACTGGCCTTCTTGTTGCCCTCTCACACGACACTCAGCTCCTGTCTCTAGGCATTTTCACTGGCTCTTCCCACATACTGGAACTCTCTCCCTCCTCATCTCCATCTCCTGACTTCCTTCAATTCACAGCTAAAATCCCACATTCTGCAAGAAGCTTTATTCAGTCTTACTTAAGCTTAATACCTCCCTCTACCATTACCAAGTTATCCAGTTTATATCATTTATATGTAATTGTTTATGTGTTGCTTCCCGCATTAGAGTGTGAACTCTGAAATCAGGAACAGAGTTTGCCTTTCTTGGTGTTCTAAGAGATTAACACAGGGTCTGATACACAGTAAGTGACTAACAAATGCTTGTTTACAGTAAGTGATTAATAAACAGCAGGATGATATTATGTACTATCTATGGAGGTGACACCTATAATCAGCGTTCGAATCATGCCTATGAAAACTATGAGGCATGTCACCCGAGGCACATCATTTCCCTGAAAACCCTATTGAAATTTCAACTTTCATTATCAGTAGCAGGGCCTGTTGTGGAAAACCGGGTTAAGTGTGAAAAAGGGGGCCCCAGGGCACAACCCCCTGAATACCTCCAAAACAGACTATACCATGTAAATTGGTCTCTTATCTGCTTCTCTGTAAAGTGACTTCTGCCTGGCCTTGATTTACGCTTTATCTCTGCCTTACCATGTCCTTCCTGTTGGAAATATTGGTGTTGGCATATTGAGGTACTAAACTCAGTCTAGTTGGTTGTCCCTCAAGGGTGCCGGGAGATATGCCAATGAATACAGACTGAGGTCAGAGGACAGAGGTTCAAATTCCATCTCAGTCATTTTCATCCTGTGTGACCTTGGCTAATTCCACTCACATTCCTAGGTTTCAGCTTACTCAGCCATAGAATGATGAGGCTAGCCTCCTGGGTCTCTAGACTCCCTTCCAGCTGTACAGCCTATGATTTACTCTTGAACTTCACTTCATCTCCTTTGGAAACTGACTAATTATCATATGGAAGAAGAATTATAAAATGGAAAGAGCCAGAGTTGTAGTCAAAAGGCCTGGGTTCAAATTCAAATGCTACCACTTAATATCCATGTGACCTTGTGGAAGTCACTGGACTTGTCTGGATGTTTGAAAAATGAAGGGGTTTTCTTCAATGATCTTCAAAGCCCTTTTCAGGTGATCCTATCACTTAAAGTGGTCCCCAAAGAGGCCCTATTCTGCCATCAGTCCTACTGATCCCAAATGTTCTATTCAATTCATTCTCATCACGTTCATCCGAATGTTCCAGCTCGTTGATCCCTCTAGATGACAGAGTTTGACTCGGTCATCTCCTGTGTGTTTTGCTCCTTGTGCAGTGTCAGCTGAAAGTTTGTTAAGCTTGCCATCTCTGGCTTTATCCAAAGATGAGGCTCATGCCTGGATACGAAAGAGAACTCTGTGGCTGCACATCTACCAAGAAACTGCCATCTGCTCTCTCGGCAGCCAGTAGAAGAAGAGTTCTGAGGGAGACTATTTAGTGCTGCTTTAGGAAATTTATAAATTTCCTTAATTAAAGCAAATAAAACTATCATTTCATCTAATTTGGAATAAAAGTTTGTGAATTATGGTTTAATTGTTTTGCAGTCATAAAATGATATTTTATTTATACTTGCATAATATTTTAATGAGGTAACCACTAAATTAGTATTTTAAAATTGATTGTTTTAAAAAGTGAAATGAATGTGCTCTTAGATCACCTCCATTTAACAATCTCTCCAAGTTATATCACTTAGGGAATCACACCACTAAGAGACTGTTCTACAGAGAATGTCAAAGTCCCTGTAGATGGATCCTTTGATAAGTTATTGGATACACATGAATATTAGAAGATGTGAGCTTGACCTCATGCAGGTTCTGCTTTATTTGACCCAAGAATGAGGACTTGTGCAGAACTATGAAGGGGAACAACTCTCCTTGTTAGCCTCCTGGAAATTTTCTGAAGTCCTCTCTCTTAAGTGGCTGAGGATCCCCGGGATAAGAAGAGAGTAAACTCAGGAAGGGGCCTTAGAAATAATCTAGTCCAAAGCCACCCTCAAGCCCACTTTTCACCTACTAAAGGGTCCTAGAGGTTAAATGACTTGCCCAAGGTCACACAAGTATCAGAGTTGAGACTTTAAACCAACACAACGGCCACCACATCAATAACCACACAAGCACATTGATGATTGCTTTGGGGCTAAGAGTAACTGACAGATATCCTTTAATTCTACAACAAAAACTTACTGTGTTTTCATTGTCGTTGTTCAAGTCCTTTCAATAATATCCAACTCTACACAATCCCATTTAAGGTTTGCTTGGTAAACATACTGGAATGATTTGTCTTTTCCTCCCCCAGCTCATTTTACAGATGAGGAAACTGAGGAAAATAGGGTTAAATGACTTATTCAGGTTCACACAGCTAGTGCCTGAGGCTGGATTTTAACTCAGGTCTTCTCTTTCACCTTTCTTACCTCCCTATCTCCCCAACAAGCAAATATACAACAGATTAGAAGACTGGGTGTGGTTAAACTCTTATGAGAAAATTAAGAATGGTAAAGGGATTGGGGGCAGAAAAGAATCTCCACCAAGCCAAGCCAAAGCACCAACCATTTATTAAGCACCTGCCATTAGTAAGGCTCTGTGCTGGGCACTCAGCTCAAATAGGAAGACAAATGAAAACCAGCTGCAGCCTTCAAGGAGCATACATTTTCTTTGGGGCATGGGAGGAAACAACATAAACGCTGATATTATGACAATTTGAGATAAGAGAAAACACTAACAGTTATGAGAAGGGAAGCTCTCATGGGGGACCCAGCTCATGGGCTGAATATTTATAAGGAAACTGGAATTCCAAGGAGCAGAGTTGACCAGAGTACTTCCCAAGTGTGGGAAGAAGCTCGTGCAAAGGAATGGAGGTGGAGAACATTCATGAAAGGGCACCAGAACTTCGGAACTCTGAAGGAGATGCTTCCCTGTACCAAAGTCATCTGGGCTGGAGGGACACTGTTATGCAGTGGGGAAGAGTGCTGGATTTGGAGACGTAGAACCTCTGTTCAAATCCTGGATCTTCCACTAACTCCACTGGGGACTCATGACTTCTTCATTCTGGGTCTCACTTTTCTCATTTTGAAATGGACTAGATGACCTTTCCTTCCAACTCCAGATCTATGATCATCTATGATCCACTTTGTGCTCTCTTGTTCAACTTCTGCCAGTGCCACCAAATTCTGGATAATAATCTCACTCTCGACCTAAAATTAGGATGTTACTTGGAAGAAAAGGCCTCTTATAGTAATGCCCAATTTGTATGTTGGACTTTACTGTCCTAAATGGCATCAAGCAAGAATTTTCCCTTCATTTACTTTCACCAAGGGAACCAATTAGGAAATTGCGGGAAGATCCATGAACTCTTTCAGGCTACAGCTTCATCCTAAATATTCAACAACAATTTACTCAATGGCACCTCAGAGGTTCTAGGCCAAGAGTTTGCATGAAAGATGCCAGGCCAAGCTCATTTACCATGTATTATCTTGTAGGCTCCCTTCCCTCAGGAGTCCTTAACTCCATAACAATACTGTCCTATGTCCTTGGTATCTAGTAATAAGAACTGACAAACATGTATTGTACAAGCTTTTACAAAAAACACTTTTTTAAATGAGGACTAGGGTTTATGTTGCTTACTTTGTTCATGTAAGAATCTGTTTGACATGAGAGAGAACCAAAGGATTATTCTCTTATTTCTTTTTAGGTGGGATTCCATCAGTCATGTGTTAGTTCTAAATGAACCTAGATCTATCAAAACTACCCAAACATTTAGCTTTGTAAAAAGTTTAGTTTTGGTTTTATCTAGCTATAGGGATCTCACTAGATAAAGCAGCATAATCAAAGCATCAAGTCATTCTGAGAGCAAGACAGAGTGTGCCAATAGAACCCAAAGATCACCACCAACGACCATGAGTTCAATAGCCCAGGGAAAAGCAGAGCAGCCATATCCATCAGCCAAGCTGGCATAACAAAGCCATCCTGCAGGACAGTAACCCTTATGCAAAAGGGGCCTAGCATTCTCACCACCTTCAAACCAGCTATTAACCAATCTCCACTGATGCGCAGGGGAGCCCAAGAGTTCCAGAAACA
Organism: Trichosurus vulpecula; assembly: GCF_011100635.1. Lineage (NCBI taxonomy): Eukaryota > Metazoa > Chordata > Mammalia > Diprotodontia > Phalangeridae > Trichosurus > Trichosurus vulpecula. The sequence continues at coordinate 15,076,954 of NC_050580.1, read as the reverse complement.
AGTTACTCCAGATTACCAGCCCTGCTTCAAGGCTGTTCTCCTTGCCGTAGTTCAAAGGACAATCTCAGTGGAAACCTAGTTTATCAACTGCCTCTACCAACGAATACTATAGCTCCTGTCCCTCAGCAGTTACAGTTATGCAGGACCCAGAAATGGATAGCTTTGCCACCAAAGTCTTGGGCATGTCCAATTTTAAGATTTGGGCTAAGTCAAAATGATATTAAATAAAATGGAACTATGAGATGTTTCCACCTGATCTGAACATGAGACCTCCAATGTGTTTCTCCCATTAGATTACAAGCTCCTTCAAGGAAAGATTATCTTGATTTTCTCTTTGTATACCCAGCACTCAGCACAAAACTTGGTACATAGTGAATAGTTATTTCATTTCATCACATGAATGTGAACATGTCTTGCTCTCTCCTCATGAACTGACCACCTCCTTTACAATCTTAAAAATCTCTGATGATGTAGTCTATTCTGCTTTTCCATCTATTCCTCTTGGTGACATGTCACATTCTCCTTACACCCATCTTGTGTCAGGACCCCCACCATGTGAGGTGGATGTGCCTTGGCAGATTGACAAAACAAAGACAAACTACCTAGAGGATGAATAGGCATGGATACATACCCGTGGGTATCATTGGAGGAGGCATACACATCCATGAGAGTAGAGATCCATCCAAGGATGGGAATATTTCATCTTACCTATGTGTCTGCATATTAATCATACATACAAACAAACCTCTGGGTTTCAGCCCAAAATACACATCTCATTAGGATCTGATGTTTTATTTTAAAATGACCTTTTCTTTAGAAAAAAATACATTTTTTTTTCTTCAGAAAAACCCTAGGACCTTATTATGGTATGAGGGCTCTTATCCCAATTGCAACTGCTATTAAATAACCACTTTCAAAAACAAATGAGTAACATTTTAAAATTCAAGAACTAGGCAATTATTACGATTTACTGGCTATTCTTTCTTATGATAAGTATCTGCTCACAGAAGTGTAAGATAAATAAATACGGCTATATTAATAGCAAGCACGCTTTTAAAAGTGATGCCTTAACATTTCTGAAATTAGAGTGTGAATTTATTTGCAAAGTGGGAGAGTAAATTCCAAATACATCTGATGTTTTGCCTCTTTTTTAAAGAAGCCTGAGGTTGGGCATTTGAATTTGCCTCATCCTGAAAAAAATGCTGGGTGAAATTTATAGATTCTATTCCTTGAGGACAAGTTCACATTTGTATCTCTAAGAACTTGGGAAAGTGCCTGGCATGCAGCTGGTACTTAATAAGTAATTGTTGACTTGTTTTGACTTTTGGTATATCACATAAGCTAGGCACAGTGCCTAGCACACAGTAAGTACATAATAAAAGCTCAGTGACCAACTTACTATTTATTCATCTGAATTTGTCATCAGAAGGGGAGGCAGCATGGTATCCTGGATGGGACACTGGATTTGGAGTCACAGCTTTATGTTCAAATCTTTCCCTAGATTTTTACTTGCTGTGTAAGTAGCCTTTTCCTAGACAAATCTCTTAACCTCCTTGTGCTTTAATTTCCTTATCTGGCAAATGAGGGTATTAGACTAGATGGTCTTCAAAATCCCCTCCAGTTCTTTATCTGTGATCAATGAAAAGATATAATAATAATAACATTACAAAATATATCACAATATTAAAGATAATAATTAAAATCGTGATCATTTATATACCACTTTAAGGTTTGCAAAGTGTTTTATAAATATTATCTCATTTTATACTCACAATAAACCTGGGAGGAAGGTGTTATTAGTATCTCCATTTTTCAGATGAGGAAACTGAGGCCAAGATAGATTAAGTGATTTGCCCAGGGTATCATAGCAAGCAAGCATCTGAGGCTAGATTTTAACTGGGGTCTTACTTCTACGACTCAGTCTGCTAATGCCACCTCACTCACAAATAAAGGTGAACCTACATTTGCCATTGAAGCTGCCATTGTAATAGGAGAGACAAAGACTAATCCATCTTACACTTTCTTTTAAACAACTCTAACTAGTAAAGCAGCAGCATAATACAGTGCTTAGAGCCTTAGTATGAATTAATGAAGAAAGATCAACATTGAAATTTAGCTTCTGACACTTGCAACTTGTGTCGTCCTCAGGATCTTACTTAACGTTTATCATTTCATGTATTTTCCTAGATTTAGGGACAGAAAGGATCAATAGATCCCTAGTCAAGGCACCAACCAAACCTGTCATTTTATAGATAAAGAAATTGAATCTCAGAGATTGTTTTCTCCCCACAGCTTGTAAATAGTAGAGATGAGATTTGAACCCAAATCCTTACGATTGAGTCTTTGGATAATGATCGACTAAGTTACAAACAGAGAGACCAAGAGTTCGGTAGCTAGAGACAGAGATAAAGGAAGGCAGTTAGTGAGGTGATAGAGCAAAAGATGGGTAATAAATGAACGTGATAGATTTTCCTAGTGAAGATTTCAGAATGGAGCATAATATCAGCCTTCAGATATGTGAAAGCATACCATTATGGAAGCAGCCTTCCATGTTCCACTCATTCTACTTGTCCCAAGAGGGTCAAACAATGACAGTTGGTTCAAAACTTCAAAAAGGCCAGTATGGGCTGGAGATAAGGAAAAACTTCCCAATAGTTTCAGCTATTGAAGGCTGCCTTGATTGGAGAGGTGGTATACATACAATACAATATATGTGTATTTGTATGTATGTATATACATGCTTGTTTATATACACATATACGCATATGCATATACATGTACACACATAAAATATTCATATATATATATATATATATATATATATATATATATATACACATATATGTTCAAGCATGCAACCAGCTGCCTTGAGATAGAATGATTCCCTTCTTTGGAGTTTTTCAAGAAAAGGTTGGATGATCTCATGCCAGGGGTATTGGAGGATAGATTCTCAGTTATGCATGAATTGCTCTCAATGGCCTCTGGGTTCCCTTCTAGCTGAGAATGCAAGATTTTGAGATTACTCTGGGAATATGAACTGTTTTGACCCAGTCTGTCATACATCTCACCCCGAATATCAGATAAGAACAGTTTCTTCATTCTGATGGACAATCAATTGTCTTGATTCTAAGAGATAAATCAAGGCAGACATAAAGAAGAGGGGAAGGGAGAGAAGGTATAAAGTCAGACTATGAATCCCATGTAGACTCTGATCAAATTTGTAATCCACACCCAACCTAGGAAATGTTCTTTATAGGTCCAGGAAATAACAGAATTTGACTGTGTCTGCTTGGTTTCTCATTGCCCCTCCCTGCACTCTGCCTTTATAAATATGTTCTGGGACAGAATGCAAGCCCTATATTTATATAATCATTTTCCCTAAAACAGCTTTAGGTGGTACATGCCTACAGACTTTTAAAAGATTTAAACAGCAAAAACAGATGTAGCTTAAAGATCCAAAAGGGAAACAAACAAAAGTGGAAATAAACAGAAGGAAAGGAGCCAGAAGAAGTGACAAGTAGCAGTATAGGAAAATAGCCAAGTTTGGCACTGGTCAGAACATATAGCATGTACAGAAAGGATTATGTTTGTTTGGCTTCTGATAGATAAGGAAGAAGGAGCTCTGGGAACCCCAGATCAAACGCCACCTCTGTCACTTCCTACTTGGGGAAAATCACTTTTGTTTCCTGTGCCTCGGTTTACTTATCAATAAATTAAGGTTGTTAGGTTAAATCATGTCTAAGGTTCTTTCTAGCTTTATTCTAGCAAATCCAATGGTTTGTTTAAGAAAGACAGATAAGTAGGCTGGGGGTGGAGGGTGGAACAATGGACAGGCCTTCTTCATTTCACTTTCATTGTCACCTAGGTCCATTTGCTTCCCACTGTAGAGAGGAGTGAAGTGGATTTCATCTGCCCAAGACTCCCCATAGCACCAGGTTTGTACTTTTTTCTGGTAGAATTCCCTCCCCTCAAAACAGATTTGGGGAAACAAGATACCCAGTGGGGGTTAAGAGTCACAAAAGATGTCAAACCGTAAGTAAATCTAGGATGATAAACTTCAAATTGACTCCAATCACAGGGAGTGAAAAGAACAATCTTAGCCTTCTGTCTCATTGGCTATTCATCTGCTCTTATCTGGACATGTTGGATCTTATCTCCTACTTAGAACCAAATAGCTGCTACCTGACTATCAGAAAAAGTTTTTTGTGTTGGCCAACCATAGCATAAAACCCAAGTGTTTCTATATTGTGGGGACATAGGGGGAAGGAGGGCTTGCTGCATCCTGGAAAACACAAAGCCTCAGTCCCTTCAATCAATAAATTGCATCCTTGAATAGCTCTCTTAGCCCAGAAACTTCCCCGGGCCCCTGTCCCTTCAACACCTCTACCTTTCAAGTCCTAGACATGTCCACAGATATCTACAAGGTCAGCAAAGGTCTCAGGAGGATCCACAGCCAAGTCAGTTTTTCTTTAGTCATTTCTTTTTAAAGCACACAACACAAACACACAATTGACACTTTCCAATTGTTTTCAGAGTAAATGTTTGTTCAACTGAATGCAAGTTGACAATTCCATTTGCTTCAATCTCATCAGGCCATCAGGCTTTCTAATATGTCTAGACAAAGCCTTGCTCTCCCTTCCTAACAGTGGCCAGGAGATCTCTAGCTTCTTTGCCATTCACGATATATAGAACTAGGGGAGCATAATTTGCTCACCCTGGGGTTAAAAATTCTCAGGCTGTTCTCTTTTCATGGATGCACTGTTCACTGTACTAAGTATCATGGGAACACTTCACAGAGGCACACACATTCCTGGATAAAGGGTGCCAGCAGAAGGAAGAGAAGCTGATGGCTTCACTGTCACAAGGAATCAAGTACGTGCACTGATGTAAGATTTTTAGGCAGGCTAGATTGGTCATGGAGGAGACAAGTAGCATCACAGGAGAAAAGAAGGATGAGCACGATGTAGTCCAAAGGTCTGAGGTCTGGGATCTAGATTTGGAGGCTTATTGGATTTGGTAACAGAACCAGAATTTGAATCTAAGATCTTTGGGTTTCTTGTGTGTAGGTAGGCAAGGTAGATAGTTCAATGGTTAGGGTATTGGGTCTTTAGTCTGGAAGACCTGAATTCAAATTCAGCCTTGGGCACTTAAAAGCTGTGTGACCCTGGGTAAATTACTTAAGCTCTCTCTGCCTCAGGTTCTCTTCTGTAGAATGGGGATAGTAATAGCACCTACCTGCTGGGTTATTGTAATGATCAAATGAGATGATATATGGAAAGGGTTTTGCAAACCTTAAAGTGCTATGCACTTGTGAGCTCTTTCTGTTGCTGCTGCTGCTGTTCTCACTCTACAGTCAACTGGATCAGGATAAGTGTGAAGGGTTAAAAGGGCAGAGTCCTCTGGAATCAGCAGCTGAGCCTCCCACTGAGGAGAGGACTAAGGTCAGAGTCACTCAATCAGCTATCAGAGGGCTTCTGATCCCTTTTACGTTGGAGGTAACTCTGGCTCTTCCTGTCACTCTCGGTCAGTTGCTCTGAACTTACTGACATCTTGGTGTTCCCTAGAGACTTTTACCCACTCTGGCATGCATGCTTGGCCCCTCTGGATTCAAATGGAGATACTGTTCAATGACTGGCAATCCTTAATCATGAGGACCTCTGAATGAGAGGGCCCACAAAGTGCTCCACAAGCTCTGGAGCCTAGGGTCCAGGCCTCTGAGCTCTTGTTTTTTGCCTCTCTTAGTGCTCTCTGAAAGCTACACCAAAGCTCCGGGGACAACCCTTTGACAGCAAGAGGTTCAATAAGCTAGCATGACTCTGACTGCAGGAGCTCCTTTCTATCCAACCACTTCTCTGGGACTGTGTGGAATCCCTGTAAGAAGTCCCACACAGTTGTCCAGGATGACCCCACCCCACCTCCACTTTGAGATCTGACTATAAATTCTTACCTATCAGCTCCCTCTCCTCGATCTCACAGTCAAAGTGGTAACTAACAGCTTTGTCACTGTAGGTTCATAGATTCAGAGCTAAAAGGGAGTAATTTAGTCACATCTCTTCATTTTACAGTAGAACTGAGGCCCAGTTGCTACAGTAAATTGCTCAAAGTCTCCCATGGATTCAGTGGCAGAGCCAGGATTCAAACCCAGGGCCTTTGACTCCAAATCTAGCACTGTCTCCCCTGTGCTATTAGGATCATGGGTCTAGCAGAACAAACCATGTTTCAAATCTTAGTATAGTATAATAATAATGATAAAAGAAGTCACTTTAAAAAAATCATTTGATTGGGAGGGGAGTAAGCTACGTTAATAGTTTCTACACTGCCTAAGGAATACATTGTTTTTTGTAGAAATCCTCTAAATTTTACCACCCTAGGAAATAAGCCCAAATGACCTCACCCTAGTTACAACTCTGTTCTAGCTTCTAGAAAAAAAAATGCAAAGCAGCTCTTCTTCATGAAAGCCCCAGAGACACCTGGCTATAGAAAGCATAGAGAATAATCTCCTTAGAAGTGCTTTTGATTACTCTGAGCAGCCCCTTCACAAAGGTTTCTCAGCATCATGAAGCCTGGGTGGCTTTTCTGGGCCAGGATCTGTGTCTCTTTGATCAATGTCAACTCTTTAAGTGGAATTCTTAGGGACAAGTCATTGGACCCAAGAGGCTGTGCAAACACTGGCCTCTATCCTCCAACACTGAAGTTTCTCACTCAACAAAACCTGATGAATTGCAGGCTGATCTTGGATAAAGATTGGGAGAGATCAAGGACTGTATTAAATTCATACGGAAGATCAAATATGACAAAGCTGACACTGCAAACGAGACGTTGATTCAGTTTCCTTAATAAGGTCTAATGCTGCTTTTATTTGAGAATATCTAGGTCAAAGCCAAGGGCATGATAAATGAATGAGGCTCTTTACATGGGATCTTCCTCCAAGAGAAAGGCAGAATAATAGTCCACCTCACAGAGGGAACAAAACACTTTTGACTGGGAATTAGAGATCTCAGGTTCTCTGTTATGTTTGACAAATCAAACTGTGCGATTCTATGGAAAGGGTTTAATTTGATTTACAGACATTGAATTCCAGTTTCCCTGCTATTTGGCCTTGTTCCACTCCTCCTCTCCCACCTCCCCCCTCCCCCCCCAAAAAAAACTACTTAAGGAAACACTGTGGTAAGAAAGAATTAGCATACTGGTGGCAACCATCAGAGGACCTAGGTTCAAATCTCACCTTTGGTGCTTCCAAGCTATTTGACTTTGGGGAAATGACTAAGCTCCTTGTTTATTAGTTTCTGCAGATGAGGAAACTGAATCTCAGGGACATAAAATGTTTTGTGTCCCTACACCAGCAGGTAGACATCAAATATTCTACTCTTTAAAGTCAAATTCTCCAAATCTACCCTTTTTTCATTACTCCAAGCTGCCTTAAATTTCTGTAATTCCTTGAGATGCAAGGGCCAAACCTCTTTTGCTGAGGCGGACTTATCTGGATTGCCTTAAATTACCTATAAAATCTGTCTTTATCTTGAAGCCATTGCTGATTTTCAGTGATCAACCTGTCAATGTGTTACCTTGATGTACTTATACAATCCTTTTAAGTCTTTTTGTCCTAAGTTTTGCCTTGTTAATCAGGTTGAAAGCCCAGATAAAAAAGTTCTCTTTCAACAAGGTCATTTAATCTAACCCACCACAGAAGAAGAATCCCCTCTATAATTTAATTCACCCAACATGTGGTCATTCAGCCTTTTCCTGATGACGTGGCAGGGGATGCAAGGGATCTACTATCTCTGGAGTTAACCTATTCCACTTGTGAATACATTTAAGTTAGTAGATGTTTACAACAAACCGAATGTGCTTTATTACATTTCTACCCACTACTTCTGGTTCCGGTACTCTCCTCCAGCAGCAGCTATGACAATGACTAAGATAACTGACTGAATCTAGCCCCAGACTACTAGGACACTCAGAACCAAGGCAATTGATTTTCCATTGGGATGAACAGAGCATTCTGATCATTCGGGGTAAGATAAGTGTGACAGACTAGGTCAAAATAGTTTATATTCCCACAGTAATCTCAAAATCTTACATTATCAGAGCTAGCAGGGACCACAGAGGCCATTGAGAACAACTCATACATAACAAGAATCCATCTTACAACATTCCTGGAATGAGATCACTAAATTTTGCTTGAAGACCTCCAAAGAAGGGAATCTCATTTTCTCTAAAAGCAGCTGATTTCATGCTTGAGTCCAAGTGACAGACTCTGGATGCAGACAGAGACATACACAATACATACTTTGACACGCAGACACATGTATAATATGCACATAGTCACCAAATTAGATTCTCTCATTTGCCTTGTAGCACTGTCTCTAGAAGACCTAAAGTACTCAGGCTAACTTGTGAAAAACAGTCATTTGTCAGTTTCCTAGAGTTTCTCTCAGGAGCATAGAGTAAATTAAAAAAAAAACTACTTAACTGTCATTTTGGAAGGCACTGAGAGTCTGAAAGGAAGGAGATGATATATAACACTTGATAGTTTGATGACTAAACGTAGAGCATATGAACAGTATGAAGCGTTGAGCAGATTGAAAGTGATCCCTAAAAAAGGGATCCCTATAAAATGGTTCTTGGACCTATTGAAACCAGTGACCAACAACAGGATGAACACATCCTGATGATATAACTCCTTTCTCCAATTCAGCATTATGTTCAGAACTGAGTCAATTTCACCAGAGACTACTGTATAAAAACCATTTGAAAGCCTAATTGTTATAACTTCAAAGAAATAGTCTCAATAATCTGATTACAATAAAAAAAGACAGAGCTTGAGAGGGAGAGAGAATGTATATGTTGTTCATAAAAACCAGTACCTTATGCATTTGGCCTCATCATTATCTTTTTTATAATAACTGAGATTTTTCATTTTTAGTTTACAGTGCTCAGTTCCACACAATTTTGAGTTACCGCTTTTCTTCCCTCCCCTCCCCAAGATGGCAAGGAATCCTATATATCTTCTACGTATAACTTCTCATTGAATTTATTTACACCATAGTCAAGTTGTAAAGAAGAATTGTGACCAATGGAATGAATCAGGAGAAAGAAGAAACAAAACCAAAAGAACCGAAAACAAACAAAAGAGAAAATAAAATAACAAAGGGAGGGGAAAAAAAAGAGAGGAAACAGTGTGCCTCAATCTGCACTCATACTTCATAGTTCTTTCTCTGGATGTAGATAGCTCTCTCCATCCTGAGTCCTTTGGAGTTGTCTTTGCACCTTGTATTGCTGAGAAGAGCGAAGTTTATCAGGGTTAGTTATCACAGAATCCATATGTCTGTGGTTGTGTATAATGTTTTCCTGGTTCTGCTCCGCTCACTCATTATATCGTGTAGGTTTTTCCATGTTATTATGAAGTGTACATCTTGCCCATTTCTTATAGCACAATAGTATTCTATTACCTTCATATACCACAACTTGTTCAGCCATTCCCCAATTGATGGGCATCCCCTTGATTTCCAATTCTGTGCTACTACAAAAAGAGCCGCTATGAATATTTTTGTGTGATCTCTTTGGGATACAAACCTAAAAGTGTTATTGCTGGGTCAAAGGGTATGAACATTTTTATAGCCCTTTGGGCATACTTCCAAATTGCTCTCCAGAATGGCTAGATCAGTTCACAACTCCACCAGCAATGTAGCAATGTCCCAATTTTCCCACATCCTCTGCAGTATTTATCATTTTCTTGTTTTGTCATTTTAGCCAATCTGACAGGAGAGATGTGGTACCTAAGAGTTGTTTTGATTCACATTTCTCTAATCAGTAGTGATTTTGAGCATTTTTTCACATGCTTATAGATATCTTTAATTTTTTCCTCTGAAAACTATCTGTTCATATTCTTTGACCATTGCTCAATTGGGGAATGACTTGTATTCCTATGAATTTGACTCAGTTCCCTGTATATTTTAGAAATGAGGCCTTTATCAGAGACACTAGTTGTAAAGATTTTCTCCCAATTTTCTGCTTCTTGGTTGCATTGGCTTTGTTTATACAAAAACTTTTCAATTTAACATAATCAAAATTATCCATTTTGCATTTTGTAATGCTCTCTATCTCTTCTTGGGACATGAATTCTTTTCTTTTCCATAAATCTGATAGGTAAACTATTCCTTGCTTTCCCAAACTGCTTATAGTATCAGCCTTTATTCCTAAATCATGAACCCATTTTGGTATGTAGTGTAAGATATTGGTCTATGCCCAGTTTCTGCCCTACCATTTTCCAATTTTCCCAGAAGTTTTTGTGAAATACTGAATTCTCAGCCCAGAAGCTGGATTCTTTGGGTTTATCAAAGAGTAGATTGCTATAGTCATTGACTACTGTGTCTTGTGTACCTATCCTATTCCACTGATCCACAGCTCTGTTTCTTAGCCAGCACCAGGTAGTTTTGAAGACTGCTGCTTTATAGTACAGTTTAATATCTGGTGTGGTTTGGCCACCTTCCCTAGCATTTCTTTCATTAATACCCTAGATATTCTAGACCTCTTGTTCTTCCAGATGAATTTTGTTATTATTTTGTCCTTCTCTGTAAAATCATTTTTTGGTAGTTCAATTGGTATAGCACTGAATAAATAAATCGATTTAGGTAAAATTGTCATTTTTATTATATTAGCTCGGCCTTACCATGAGCAACTGATATTTTTCCATTTATTTAGAGCTGACTTTATTTGAGTGAAAATGTTTCATAATTATGTTCATATAAGCCCTGGGCTTGTCTTGACAGATAGACAACCAAATAATTTATAGTGTCTACAGTAACTTTAAATGGAATTTCTCTTTCTATCTCTTGCTGTTGGACTTTGTTAGTAATATATAGGAATGCATTTTTTTTCATTTTTGATACTGGTAATTTGATTTTCTTTTTTTTCTTTTTTGTAATCAAATTGACCAAAGGTTTATCAATTATATTGTTTTCTTTTTTCATAAAACCAGCTCTTGGTTTTATTTATTAATTCAATAGTTCTCTTGATTTAAATTTTATTAATTTCTCCTCTGATTTTCAGTATTTCTAATTTGGTATTTAATTGGGGACTTTCAATTCGTTCCTTTTCTAGCTTTTTCAGTTGCATACCCAATTGGTTGATCTCCTTTTTGTCTATTTTATTCATGTAAGCATTTAGAGTTATGAAACTTCCCCTAAGAACTGCTTTTGCTGCATCCTGTAAGTTTTGATATGTTATCTCATTGTTGTCATTCTCTTGAATGAAGTTATTAATTGTTTCTATGATTTGTTCTTTGGCTCACTCATTCTTTAGAATTTGATTATTTAGCTTCCAATTAATTTTTAGATTATTTTTCCATGGTTCTTTATTACAGATAAGTTTTATTGCATCATGATCTGAAAAGGATGCTTTGATTACTTCTGCCTTTCTGCATGGGATTGTGAGGTTTTTATGCCCCAGTACATGGTCAGCTTTAGAGTATGTGCAATGTATCACTGAGGAAAAAAAAGTATATTCCTTTTTATCCCCATTGAGTTTTCTCTAGAAATCTATCACATCTGCCTTTTCTAAGATTCTGTTCACTTCCTTAACCTCTTTCTTGTTTGTTTTTAGGTTAGATTTAGCACGTTCAGAGAGGGGGAGGTTGAGGTGTCACGTTATTATGGTTTTGCTGTCTGTGTCTTCCTGTAACTCCCTTAATCTCTCCTCTAACATTTTGCATGCCTCACCATTTGGGGCATATATGTTAAACAATGATATTGCTTCATTGTTTATGGTGCCTTTTAGTAGGATGTAGTGTCCTTACTTATCTCTTTTAATTAGATCTACCTTTGCTTTTGCTTTGTCTAAGATTAGGATTGATACCCCTGCTTTTTTTACTTTAGCTGAAGCACAATATATTCTACTCCAGCCTTTTACCTTTACCCTGCATGTATCCCCCTGTTTCAAATGTGTTTCTTGTAAACAGCGTATCATAGGATTATGGTTTTTAATCCATTCTGCTATCCGTTTCTGTCTTATGGGAGAATTCAACCCATTCACATTCACAGTTATGATTACTATCTGTGCCTTTTTCTCCATCCTATTTCCCCCTATTTATGCTTTTATTTCTCCCTTTCCCCTTCCACTCCTCAACAAAGTTTTGCTTTTGACCGCTGCCTTCCTCAGTTTACCCTCCCACCTGATTCCCCTCCCTTATCTTACCATTTTCCCCTTGCTACTTCTTCCCTCCCTTCTGACCACCCTCTCCCTTTTTCCCCCTTTCCCTCCTACTGCCTGTAGGACAAGTTAGATTCCTATACTTATCTGGGTATGTTATTCCCTTCTAGAACCAAATCCAATGAGCATAAAGCTCAAATACTGCTCTTCTCCCTCCCTTCTTTCCCTCTACTACGAGATGTTTTTGTGCCTCTTCATGTGATGTAATTTACCCTTTTCTACTACCTCCTTACCTCTTCTCCCAGAACCATCCCTTTCTATCTCAGTAATTATATTTTTTATATTATATCGGTTATTTTATACTGACATCCAGTCTATGAATATCTCTTTCAATTGTCATACTAAGTATGCTATTCTCAAGATTGACATATATATCTATACATACATATATACGTATATCAAACATATATAAAACAAAATAATCCTATATAAGGATGTAATTAATTAGCCTTATTGATTAACTAGGGTTTTTTCCCCATTTGCCTTTTTATGTCTTTCTTGAGTTTTCTGTTTGGAGATCAAATTTTCCTTTGAGCCCTGGCCTTTTCATCAGGAAGGTCTGGAATTCACTTATTTCTTTGAATGTCCATCTCCTTCCCTAGAAAATTATGCTAAATTTTGCTGGGTTGTTGAGCCTTGGTTGTAGTCCAAGCTCCTTTACCTTTCATAATATCTTTTCCAATTTCTCCTGTTATTTAATGTAGAAGTTGAAAGATCCCACGTGATCCTGCCTGTATTTCCATGATATTTGAACTGTTTCTTTCTAGCTGCTTGCAATATTTTCTCCTTGACCTGGTAGTTCTGGAATTTGGCTATAATATTTCTTGGAGGTTTCAATTTGGGATCTTTTTCCAGGGGTGATCTATGGATTCTTTTGATGACAGTTTTACTCTCTGGTTCTAGGACCTCCAGGCAATTTTCTTTAAGGATTTCATGGAAGATACTGTGCAGGTTCTTTTTTTTCATCATAGCTTTCAGGTAGACCAATCATTCTTAGATTGTCTCTCCTGGATCTATTTTCCAGGTCAGTTGTTTTTCCAATCAGATATTTCATGTTTTCTTCTATTTTTTTTTCATTTTTTAGATTTTGTTTGACTGAATCTTGATGTCTCATAGATTCATTAGCTTCTCCTCGCCCAATTCTATTTTTTAATATTTTGTTTTCTTCCTTTGTCTTCTCTATCGCCTTTTCCATTTGGTTGATTTTACTTTTCAATGAGACATTTTCTCCATTTATATTCTGATTTTCCTTAACCAGTTCCCCGATTTTACCTTTTAAAGATTTGCTTTCCTCAAATTTTTTTTCCATTTTTTTCCATTTTTTATTTTACCTCCCTAATTTGGTTTTTAAAGTCTTCCTTGAGTTCTTCCAGGAATGCTTTTTGGTCTGGAGACCAGTTCACTTTCCCTTTTGAGGTTTCAGATGTGGGTATAGTGTCCATGATGTCCTCTTCTGAATTGGTAATTTGGTCTTCCCTATCTCCCTAATATGAGTCAATTGTCTTTGAAAGCTTCTTACAATTCTTTTTCATGGTGTTTTTTTTTTCCTTTCTAGTTTCTGAAGTGGATCTCTGTTTCTGAGGCTCAGGGGATTCTGTTCCAAGTTCCTTGTGTTGGGATCTAGCTTTATGTGCTATGGCCTCTGGTTTCGTGAGGTGTGGGGGAGGGGTGGTCTGCCTACTGGGAGTCTCCTTTTCCCTAGGACTGCTCTACAGCAGAGGTGCTCTCAGTTTGTGTCTGTGTTGGTGTCTGCCACTTGCCCTAGCTGTGCAAAGGCAAATCTGGGGTCCTGGCATTGACGTTAGTTAGCTCCCCCACCCCGGGGCTCAGTTATTCTTGTTGTTCTCCTAAGGTGAGGGCTGCTGGGACATCTCTCTTCCTGCACTAGCCTCTTTCCACCTCCACAGGAAGGGCCCTCTCCTCCACTTCTCTTGCTACTGAAACCCCCTTCTGGCTCTGGCCTCTCTAGTATCTGGAAAAGCCTAGATCTGGAGAGACAACCATGGAACTCTAGAGCTAGAAGGATCACCTGGTACCACCATCTGATTTTACAGTGATTGGAAATGGATATACTTGTATACAATTTCACATCTAGAGAATGAACTATCCAAAAGGACAGAATAGGTCCTCTATACTTATTTGTTTGTAATTTGCTTATTGTTTCCTGCACATTCCCTTATCCTCACAATTGGCAATGCCTCCTCCCCATTGATATTTATTTTGTATATAATTTGAATTGGCTTACTATGTACAAATTGTCTCACTCTAGGAGTGGAGAGTATTTGATTTTTTGCCTTTTTATATCAGCCTCTAATATTGTGCTTGACACACAGGAGGTGCTTCATAACTTTTTTCAAATAAATGATAGATCCATAATTATAATTATAGTAATAGTGGGCATTTATATAGTTCTCAATCTCATCAATCTCTCAATCTCATTTAATTATTGCAACAGTCCTAGAAGGTTCTTGAGACAATCATTTTGCAAATGAGGAAATTGAGCTTCAGAGATGAAAAGGGGGTGGTTCATGGTCACACAACCACTAAATGGAAGAGGCAGAGTTTGAGTCCAGGTCCTCCCTAAGGAATGTTCAGGAGGCTTTCCATACTATGCATGTAGATGCAAAGATGTTATGACCTCCTTTTTTCCTGCATTAGAATTCATGCTACAAAAAAACCTATATACCAGTATACATGGAGGCAAGATGATGAATAGATGAGCTCTCCAAACATATTCCTTCAAACAAATTTAAAATAATGGTTCAAATTGAATTCTTCAGCAGCAGAACCAACAAAAGGTCAGAGTGAGGCATTCGTAAAGCCCAAAACAACTAACAAGGTTGGAAAGATGAGCTGTGATGGGTGGGGAGTCTGACTAAGAGCCCATGTGGATAAAGTACCAATGGTACTTTACAATCAGTGGCCCTAGAAGGAAGATGAGAAAAGCAGTGACTACACATCTCCCTAGATCACACCACCTAGGAAGCACTAACAACCTCCAAATCCCCAGAACTAGCTCTGAAAACAGAAGAATTCTTCATATTTGGAACAGAGCCCAACCTTACCATAAAGTTCAAAATCAAGTAATAGGATAGAAAAATTATCAAACAAAAATAAAGAACCTGACCATAAAGAATTACCTTGGTGATGAGAAAGATCAGGACTCAAACTCAGGAGAAGACAATGAAATGAAAACAACTACAAGCAAAGCCTTAGAGAAAAATAAAAGTGAACTGGACACAAGCCCAAGAAGAATTCTTGGAAGAACTAAAAAAATCTTACGAAACTAACTAAGAGTATAAAAAGAAAAAAATAGGTAAAGAAATGAGAGCAAATGAAGAAAATTATGACGACAATATTTTGTTAAAAGAGACACAAAACTACTAATGAAAATAACATCTTAAAATCAAATTGGTCAAATGGAAAAAGAGGTTAAAAAATCTCACTGCATAAAATAATTCCTTAAAAGCTGGAATTTTGTGAGTGGAAGCTAATGCCTCCATAAGAAATCAAGAAATAATAAAGGCAAAAGAATAACAAAAGAAGATGTGAAATACCTCATCAAAAAATGTCTTGGGAAATAGAGGAAACATAATTTAAGAATTATTGCACTACCTGAAAGCCATGATCAAAGAAAAACCTAAGTAATAAATTTCAAGAAATTCTCAAGGAAAACTGCCCTGATTTCCTAGAGCCAGAGGGTAAAATAGAAATAGAAAGAATGCACTGATCACCAACTGAAAGGAATCCCCAAATGAAAACTCATGGGAACATTATCGCCAAATTCCAAATCTCCCAGGTCAGAGAGAAAATACTTCAAGAAGTCAGAAAAAAAAAGCTGTTCAAATACCATGGATCCATAGTCAGGATTGTACAAGATTTAGTAGTTACCATGTTAAATGGAGTGGATGACTTAGGATATATCCCATAAGGCAAAAGAGCTAGGATTAAAACCAAAAATAATATACCCAGCAAAACTGAGTATAATCCTTCTGGGGAAAAATAAACATTTGATGAAATAGAGGCTTTCAAGCATTCCTGATGAAAAGACCAAAGCTGAATAGAAAATGTGACTTTCAAATGCCAAACTTAAGAGAAACAATAAAAGGAAACATGAAAGGGAAATCAAAAGGGCCTCAATAAAGTTTAAACTTTTTATATTCCTATCTGAGATGATGATACATATAACTTCTAATAACTGTACCATTACTAGGGAAGTTAGAAAAAGTCTACATGGACAGAAGGCATGGGAGTGAATCAGCTATGTTAAGATTATGTAAAAAAATAGATAGGCAAGAAAGAGGAATGCCCTAGGAGAAGAGGGAAGGTAGAGAAAGAATGGGGTGGGGGGAGAATTTATCTCACATGTTAAAAAGAGTTCAGGGAAGAAATTTTACAGGGAAGGGGGAAATAGAGGGGTAAGGGAACACTTGGACTTCACTGACATCTAAATTGGTTCAAAAAGGGGGAAATACACACACACACACACACACACTCAACTGGGTATAGAAATCTATCTTACCCAACAGGGAAGTAGGAGGGGAAGGGTACAAGAGGAAAGAAAGATGGCAAAAGGGAGAGTGGATAAAGCAAAACATGACTTTAGAAAAGGCAGGTTAAAAAGAGAAAAGTAAAAAGAGAAGAAAATATAATGAAGGGAAATGTGCAGTGAGAAATCATAAGTGCAACTCTGAATGGGATGAACTAACCCATAAAACAGAAGAAAAGAGCAGAATGATTTTGAAACCAGAATCCAAAAATATGTTGTTTACAAAAACAAAAACAACAGAAGAAAGAAAGAGACATACACAGAGTCAAAATAAGGTTCAGGAGCAGAATCTAGTATGGTTTCATTAATGTAAAAAGTCAGGGATTGCAATCATGATCTCAGACAAAGCAAAATCAAAAATAAACCTAATGAAAACAGATAAGTAGGGGAATTATGTCTTGCTAAAAGGCACCATAGACAATGAAGTAATATGAACACTATATATTTTTATATATATATATATATATGTGTATATATATTTATATATATATATATATATATATATATATATATGTATATATACACCAAATGGCATAGCCTCCAAATTCTTAAAGTTATTTAATGAATTACAGAAGGAAATAGTCAAACTGTAGAAGTGGGAAACCTCAATTTTCCCTTTTCAGAACTAGATAACTTTAACTATTAAAATAATAAAGAAACTAAGGAGATTAAAAAAAATTCTTAGAAAAGTTAGATATGATAACCCTCTGGGGAAAGAAAAGCTGAATGGGAATGGAAAGTAGCATATTTTTTTTGTCAACTGTACATGACACCTTCACAAAACTCACCATGTATTAGGGCATACAAATCTCACAATCAAATGCAGAAAAGTAGAAATATTAAATGCACAGTTTTGAGACTAAAATGCAACAAAATGACATGAAATGAAGGGCCATGGAAGTATAGATTAAGCACTAATTAGAAACTAATCTAATCCTAAAGAATGAGCAGGCAAAAGAACAAATCATAGAAACAATAATTTCATTAAAAAATGACAATAATGAGAAAATTTGTGGGATACAGCCAAAGTAGTACTCAGGGAACAATTTATATCTCATAAATCAATTAAAAGAGAAAAAGAGCAGATCAAGTAATTGGGTATGCAACTGACAAAATTAGGGGAAGAAATACCCAAAATACAAACATGAAAATTCTGAAAATTAAAAGAGAAATTAATAAAATTGAAACAAAAAACCATTTAGCTAATAAATAAAATGAGGATGGATTTTATGAAAAAACAATAAAGTAGATAAACAATTGGTTAATTTGAAAGAAAGAAAACATCAAATTATCTCTGTCAAAAATCAAAAGGGTGAATGCACCACCTATGAAGATGGAATTATTAGGATTTATTTTGCGTAGTTTTATGCCATTAAAACTGACACTCTACCAGAAATGAATGAATATTTACAAAAATATAAACTGCCTTAACAGAAGAGGAAACAGAATACTTCAATAATTTTATCTTATTAAAATAAATTGAACAAGCCACAAATGAGCTCACTAAGAAAAATTCCCCAGAAAGAGATGCATTTACAAGTGAATTCTATCAAATATTTAAGAAACAATTAATTCCAATACTATGTCAACTATTTAAAAAATAAGTTAAAGAGACCTAACAAATTCCTTTTATGACATGAATATTCTTTTGATACCTTAACCAGGGAAAGTAAAAATGGTGAAATAAAACTATGGACCAATACCCTTGATGAACATCAATGCAAAACTTGTAAATAGAATACTAGCAAGGAGATTACTGAAATATATAACAATAATCATACACTATGACCAAGTGGGATTTATCCCAGGAATGCCAGACTGGTTCAATATTAGGAAAACAATAAGTCTTACTGACCATATAAATAACAAAAACAACAAAAATCATGTAATTGCATTAATAAATGCAGGAAAAGCTTTTGACAAAATACAACACCCATTCCTATGAAAATTATGAGAAATCATAGGAATAAATTGAGCCTTTCCTAAAATGATAAGATATAAAATCAAGAGCAAGCATTATCTGTAATGGAGAAAAAATTAAAGCCTTTCCAGCAAAACAAAGGGTGAAGCAAGGATATCCATTATCACCAATATTATTCAATATTGTAGTAGAAATATTAGATATAACAATAAGACAAGAAAAGGTAATTGAAAGAAGAGAAATGGGGAAGCAGAACTATCCCTCTTTGTTGATGTTATGATGGTATAGTTAGAGAACCCTAGAGAATCAACTAAAAAAATAGAAACAATTAAAACCTTTGAAAAAGTTACAGGATTCAAAATAAACCCACATAAAATATCAGCATTTCTATATAGTACCAACAAAACTCAGCAGTAAAAGATAGTAAGAGATGATTCCATTTAAAAGAACTACAGACAATACAAAATTCTTGGGAACCTCCCTGCCAAGACAAAGCAAAGCTCATATGAACACAATTACAAAACACTTTTTCACATAAATAGATCTAATAAACTGAAGAAATATGCCCATTGTTAGGGTCAGCCAATATAATAAAAATGACAATTATATCTAAGTTAGTTTACTCTTTCAGTACCATGCTAATCAAACTATCAAAGAATTATCTTATCAAGCTAGACTATGATAAAATTCGTCTGGAGGAACAAAACGTCAATAATATCAAGGGAATCAGAAAAAAAAATCAATATGAAGGAAGGCCATCTAGAAGTACCAGATTTCAAGCTATACTACAAAGTAGTAACCATCAAAATGATCTGGTAGTAGCTAAGAAATAGGGTGGTGGATCAGTGGAATAGATTAGATATACAATACATAGAAGTAAATGACAATAGCAATTTGGTCTTTGATAAACCTAAAGATCCAAGATCTGGGGATAAGAATTCAGCATTTGACAAAAATTGCTGGGGAAAGTAGTTGGGAAGAAACTAGGTATAGACCAACATCTTACACAGTATGCCAAAATAAGGTCAAAACAGATAAATGATGTAGACAAAATGGGTGATATCCTAAGTAAGTAAGAAGAGCATAGAAAAACGTGCTTGTCAGATCTATAAATAAGAGAAGAGTTTATGACCAAACAAGAGATGACTATGATCATGGGAAGCAAAATGGATAATTTGGATTACATGATTTTTTAAAAGGCTTTCCACAAACAAAATTAATACAGCCCAAATTATAAGGAAAATAGGGGGAGGGAGGTTTGCAGCAAGTTTCTCTGATAAAGGCCTCATTTCTCAAACTGAGGCCAATTTATAAAAAAAAGAATAATTCTTCAATTCATAAATGGTAAAAGGATAGGAACTGGCAGTTTTAGAAGAAGGTCACATCAATAGTCACACAGAAAAATGCTCTAAATTACAACTGATTAGTAAATGCAAATTTAAACGGCTCTGAGATACCACCTCATACCTATTATATTGGCTAATGTGGCATAAAAGGAATATGACAAATTTTGGAGAGGATGGGGAAAAAATTGGACACTAACACACTATTAATGAACTAGTCCAACCATTTGGAAAACAGTTTTCAACTATGCCCAAAGAGCTATTAAACAATGCATACTCTCTGACTCAGCAATACCACTACTAGTTCCATATCCCAAAGAAATCAAATAAAAGGGGAAAGCAGCTATTTATATAAAAATATTTGTGGCATCTTTTTTTGTAGTAACAAAGAAATCAAGGAGATGCCCATCAGTTTGAGAATGGCTGAACAAACTATGGTATATGGTTTTGATACAATGCTATTGTACTATGTGAAATAATGAAAAATATGGCTTAAAAATTGGGAAGATTTATGTGAACTCATGGAATGGGAAGTGAGCAGAACTAGGAGAATACTGCACACAGTAAAAGCATTATTGAAAGGAAGATTAACAGTGACTTAGCTACTATGACCAAGACAATGATCCAAGACATTTACAAAGAATCCATGATGAAAAATATTATCCACCTCCAGAGAAGAACTGGTGACTTTTGAATACAGATTGAAGCATGCTTTTTATACTTTTTTTTCCTGAGGTTTTTTTTGTATTTTCTTTTGCCACATATCTAATATGGAATTTATTTTTCCTAATTTCACATGTACATTAAATATCACATTGCTTGTCTTCTCAATGAGGAGGGAGAGGAGGATGGGGGGACAGAATTTGGAAATCAAATTTTTTTAAGTGAATATGAAAATGTTTACATAAAATTTGGAAATGTTTAGTGAAATAAATAAAAAAATATTTAAAAGAAAACAAATACAGCCTCACAAAGAGGCCAGAACAGAAAGCCAAGTACAGCTTTTTCTGAAAGAACTTGAAAGTGATCTCCTCTTAGAGTAGGTGGAGTACAAAATGATCAGTCAATAGGGGACTGTTAAGGAATCAATGAACAGTTTCCTTCTGATGAATGGTCAAGAACAGACTCTATCAGATATTAAGTAGACAAAAGTTCTGCTAAAGTAATAAGGCATTCTTCTGGAAGGAGAAAGCCCATAGCTCTAGAAACAAGTTTGATAATGGCTCAATTTACTGATAAGGGAATAAGATGTACCTAGGTGTTATATTACTGTAAAAATTTCCTAGAGAAGATAATCTGCCTTCATTAAAGTAATTAAAAATGAATTCAGTAGCAATACTGGCTTGATAAAAGTTATCAAACATTTTCTCTGTATTTATCCATTTATTGCCTTTTAAATTCAAATTCATAGATTTTATTCAATGCTATTATATGTTCAAATAATACTTTACAGAAATCATATCTATTTTATAAAGTGAAATAATTATAGCAACTTTTGACTTTAATTTTGGGTACAGAGCAGTAATTTCAAACATCTGGGTAACTCTTGGTATGGAAATCCCTTCTACCAATGTAGATCAATAACTTCTACAACTGAAATTGTTTTGGAGAGTTGCCTAGCATAATGTGAGGTTAGATAATTTCCCTGTCATTTGTTTTCTATCCAACTTAGGAAGTATATACTAAATTCTTGTTATATTCTAGCAATAGAATATAGTAATATTGCATTTTATTACTGTGATAGGTGCTGGATCTAGGGAATGGGAACTACTCAAGTAAAGTCAACAAGAACTTTTTATGTATCAGTCACTGTGCCAAGCTAATAGACTCTTGAGATAGGTAACTCCCAGAAAAAGAAACTCCTTCTACCAATATAATTCAGCAACTTCCCTTCAACTTACAGTCTTTGAAAGTAACCTAGAAAAATTAGAGATTAAGTGACTCATCCAGCATCATGTAACCAGAATGTGGCAGAGGTAGCAGGATAAGGACTCAAAGCTTCCTGGTGCCAAGGACAGCTCTCTTACACACTGAATCAAAGGAGGGATCCAAATATAAAAACCAAAGAGTCCCTCTCTTTACAGAGCTTAAATTTGGGGGATGGGGCATGAAGGGGATAATACTTGCACTGAGATAAATACAAAATACATAGAAAGTGATAAAATATAAATTTTCTAGAAGGACATTAAAAACTAGAGGGATTGGAAAACGAAATTAGGAAATGGTACTTGAGTGGAGTCTTGAAGGAAACTAGAGATTCCAAGAGGCAGAAGTGAGGAGACAAGAATTCCAAGCATGTGCAAATTCAGGAAGACAGAAGACAGGTTATAGGTCATATAGGTCCTATGTCATATGGATCAGAGGCTTTATTTAAAATCATTTCATGCTGCCACATGTATCCATTAGCTCATTGACTCCTATTTTCTAGAAGGCTTATTTCAGATATGCTGCTTCATGGTATTCATAAAACAAGTAATCACAAAACATCTTTTATCAAACTATGCATCCTAACTGCATTTGGAAATATAGTTGTATATAAGTATTTAACTTTCACTTGGACTTTAATTGGAAGACACTAACTGAATTATATAATGGGCTCATGAAAGACAATATTATCAACATAGTCATATTTTTTCAAGGAAAATAAAGCATTACATCCATGAAAACCTGTAAACAACAAAGGAATGAATCGACTGTAACTAAACTGTTTGAGAGAGATAGAAGAAGCAAAAGCTAAGCTTCCACAGCTTAACAGAAGCTGGCAAATGAGATGACTAAACTGCACTTCCACTTCAAAGTGCTCTAAAAAGCTTCCCCCATTAAATGTGCATTTCTCACATCATTAGTTGGGGTTTTTCTTGATTTTACAGGATGGTGAAGCAAAAGCCACTTTCCAGGAAGCTGATTCAAGTTGATGGCCAGCAGGAAAACAGGCAGAAATCCATTTAGCCAGTCAGATCTATTCAATGCCATCTGATCCCTCAGCTAGGCATTTTCATTCTTTAATAATACCTACAATAAAAATTACCATACGCAACACCAAGACAAAAGCAAGACAGGGTCTAAAATCCTAGAGTAAGAGAATTTATAGGTGCAGAAATGTCTGAGTCATAGAAAAACGTTTAAAATCATGATAAAAATCCAATTAAGAATATGAAAGTATTTTTAAAACAGCAAAGGATAATTAAAGCTGGGGTTTCATTCAAATATTTTCAGGTAAGAAATCATGAAACCATTTTTGTTGAAATTCTTATGTTGTCATAACCCCTCCCCCCCATTTTGTCTTTCTTAATGATCCCAACAATATATTTGAGAGATGAATATTTGGTTTCAGAGAACTAAATGTGCTCTGGGTGTGAGAATTGTAGCCTTTTTTGTTTCTTTCAGTAATTTGGGCTTGAAACTGGGGCATTATCTTGGACTTTTCCATTTCTTTGATCTCCTAGACTCGTCTTCCCCTCCCAATCCAAGCAATGGCAAAGACTTTCTGATTTGGCACTTGATGTATCTTTTGAAGGCATCCCCTTCATTTTACTAACATATATGGTCAACAGCCTAAGCTAACATCTCCTCACATCTCGACTACACTGGGGCTTTAACCTACCAGTTGTTTTTCATATCAGTATCTCCTTAAAAATCTCCTAAGTTACAGTTATGACCATGTCAGTTCCTTATAATAAAACAACTTCAATGGCTCTCTATTGCCTATGGGAGGGCAAAAAGATTTCCTTTGAAGGCACTCCAAAATCAGCCTTAAATAACAACCACCACTGACTTTTCCATAGTACTTCCTATGTGCCAGAGACTTGTGAAGCATTTTACAATTCTTAACTCATTTAATCGTCACAATAACCCTGGGAGGTAGATGCTGTTATTATCCCCATTTTACAGATGATGGAGCTGAGGCAAGCAGAAGATAAATGATTTGCACATGGTCACACAACTAGTAAGTGTCTGAGGCCAGCTCTGAACTCAGGTCTTTCTGACTCTAGGGCCAGTACTTGATCTACTGTACCAACCAACTGTCTCTTAATTTCATACTACCCATATTCATGTATTTTTTAAACTCTCATTAAACTAGACTTATAGCTGTTCTCAGGGGAATCATATTTGTGTACTTTTAGGTTTAATTTGTGAAATGAACATGTTTTCCATCATTTCTTTAAGTCAAAAAAGCAATAGACCAAGCCCTGGTTTATAGTATTTGCTGATTTCCAAAGTATAAATTCTAATACTGAAAATTTAAACTCGGGCTCATCAACCAATTTGAGCTGACTCCAACAGACCCCTGGCAGGGATTTTGTCTTACCTATTTTTTTCAATGTCCACCAGCATCTAACATTGAACTCTGCACAAAACAGATGCTTAAAAAATGTTCATTTAATGAACAAATTTGTAAATAAATGAATGACCTTGACTGAGGTATCTCATCTTGTCTAGATGCAAATTCTGTCTTTCAAGTGATGTAGTTGACAAAGGTAATTTCTGATATTTTTCATCCTAAACATTCTTTGGTTCTTAGTGTATAGTAAACTTACAAAGATTATTGGAGTCGAGAAGAGAAAGAAGACACTAAGAGGGTATATCAGGGAAGGCTTTATATAGAAGGTAGCAGAGAACTGGATTCTGAAAGATGGATAAGGTTCAACAGACATATATGGGGGAGGGAGCAGGGCACGCCATATACTAGACCTAGAGCAGAGGTTGAGTAAAGGCAAAAAGTTAGGAAGAAGTAGGATGAAGTTAGTGAATAGGGAGTAATTCAATTTGCTTGAACATAAAGGCAAATAGCACGGTATAGGTCTGTAAAGACAGATTTGAGATATGGCTTCAAATGCCAAGAAAAGTGTTTGAACTTCACTTAGCCAAAGGAAAACCATTTGAAGCTTCTCTGCAGGTGTGTGTGTTTGTGTGTGGGTGTGTGGGTGTGTGTATGTGTGTGAGGGAGAGAGAGAGAGAGAGAGAGAGAGAGAGAGAGAGAGAGAGATACCAGAACTGTGCATTATGAGCCTTGGTCTCTTTGCAATGAATTTGGTAGAATGGAGAACGAAAAAAAAAAACTGAAACAGGGAGATCACTTAGGAGGCTACAGCAACAAACCAGGCCAGGGGCCATGAGGATGTAGAACTAGGATGAGGACTGTGGGAATAAAAAGAAGAGAATATTTTTAGTAAATTGTGATTTTAATGATACATAGATAAGTGTAAATATTCCTATCTTATGTATTTGTAAGGAGATTTTTACCCTTTGACATTCCCCCACACAACTGCATCTAATGCACCTTCAGCTACAATAGATGACAGTTAAGATGGGCGTCTTGGTAGTAACTCCAAGGTATTAATATTATTGGGAATTCTATTCATGCTTTGAGACTCTAATACCATTTCCTCCATGAAACCTTCTATGACATCTTCTTTCTTTCACTCACTGCTATTCTATGTCTCTCTACCACCTATCTTTGGGTGATTAATTCAAGTGCCAAGGATAAAGAAGGCAAATTCTTTCATCTACGAAGAGAGTCAGGGATCCAAACCAGTGTCAACCAAAAATCCAAAAAGCCAGGTATCTTTGAAGCATTAAAACCCAAGGGATTGAGATATAAGCAGGAAACTGGTTGAAGCAATGGAGATGAAGACAGAGACATCCATATTAGATACATTTACATAAAGTCCAATAGCATTTATAAACTAATTGCTACATGCCATGTCCTGTGCCAAGCACTAAAGATACAAAGAAAAGCAAAACAACCCTCTACTAAAGGATCATAGATTCTAATAAGAGAGACAGAGAATGTTGCCTGACTCACCCTGTCTCTCCAAAGCTTTGACCTTCCCCAGCATCTGAGGGGACTGCTTACCTCTAACCAATGGCGTTATGGCAGTATCAATGGCGGTCTGGTAAGGGTGAAGAATGAGCCTTGAACTTCACCCATCTCAAGTCCCTCCTGGACCTTTCAGAGCATTTTGTGTGTCTTTCATACACTTACCACGTTTGAGTTGGGGTTAGTTATTTTTGCATACCACCTTCTCCCCACTACTAGATTAATAATGGTAGTTGACATTATATAGGGCCTCAAACTCTTTGAAGCACTTTATCTATCTCATTTGATGAGCACAGCAACTTTGGAAGGTAAGTAATCCTTTCCCCATTTTATAGGTGAAGAAACTGAGACTGAGAGAAATTAAAGGAGGCGATCTTCCCAGAGTCACAGGGCTAATAAGTGTGTGAGGCAAGACTAGAACCCATGCTTTCCTGATTCCAAATCTACCACTCTTTCTATTTTACTATGCTTCCTTTTTCATACATTATGAATCTTTTAAGGAAGCTAGGTTTGCAGTGGATAGAGTACCAGGCCTGGAGTCAAGAAGGCTCTAGTTCAAATAGGGCCTCAGATACATACTAGCTGTGAAACCCTGGGCAAGTCACTTAATCCTGTTTGCCTCAGTTTCCTCATGTATAAAATGGGCTGAAGAAGGAAATAGCAAACCACTCAAGTATCTTAGCCAAAAAAACTCCAAATGGGGCCATGAAAACTTGGATATGACTGAAAAATCACTGAATGACAACAGCAACAATGAATCCTTTGAAAACAGACAAGAACCCCAAAGCTTTTATCTCTGTATCTCCTTTACTGCTCAGCATATAGCTATATTATTAAGTTTGCTTTAACTCAATATGAAGTCTCAACTATCATTATGATAAAGAGTGACACACATCTTTAACGTCCCCTTCCCACTCATGTGACAATTAATGATGATAGTTCTAAGTCAAGCATCACTGTGAAAGCAATCAAGGGAAAATCCCTTGCCACCAGGAAAAGAGCTACTATTATCCCCTTAGAAGAAACATGAAGTCACCCTCAGCACATCAGATCAGAGGCTGAGGACTGCCTCAAAAATCCAGGCTATGGACTGTATCATCTCACTCATCTGCTATCCCTGTCACATTTAGTCTGTCTTACTTCGTATCTGATGGCAGATTAGAGACACCAGAAGAACAGTAGACACCTAGGCAGAGACCGGCGCATGAAGAATTGATCACGGATAGCAAAAGGAAAGACAACGAAGAAAAAAATCACAATCAAGGTCGTGGGTCACTGGGGATTGTTTTTAATTTAATACTATCTGTTCAATTCAATGAAGCGCACATTTGTTAAGCTCTTTCTATGTGCCAGGCCCCATTCCACACCCTGGATATACATTCTCAAAAACAAAGTCACTGCCCTTTTAGAGCTCCCCTTCTAAGGGGTTTATAATTTGGGTAAAGAGGGGATATATGTTGGAAAGATTTCCATTGAAGCTGAGGAAAATTTCAATCTTGAAAGATTAAGCTTCATTTGTCTAGGGAGGAAAACTCATAGATTTAGATATAGAAGAGACCTCAGAAGTCCTCTAGCCCAGAGAAGGCTTGGAGAGCGATTGACCAAAGTCCCAAATCCAGTTGGTGGCAAAGCCAAGACAGGAAACAATCTGAGCCCAAGGTTCTGTTCCATATCCTCTGCAGCCTGTAATTAGGATGAGTATGATACTCCAGTGGACCTGCTTCGTGTTCCCTCCAGCAATACATATTGCAGCCCCTCTCATGCCTCTCCACAATGTGTGATTATGGTACAAGGACTGCACATTTAGAGTGGGTATTTACTTTAGAGGCCATTTAGTCTAGCTTCCTCATTTTACAGGTGAAGAAATGGATGTCCAGGGAAGATACTTGTTTAATTTGTTCCAGGTCACATAGGTATTCATTAGAAGAGCTAAGATTTGAAGTCACATGTTCTTACTGTGCATCACCATTCTTACCATGTGAGGTAAAATAAATGAATAGAAAATAAAACTATTTTGAAGAATTCTAATATAAAACTCTTAAGATTTCCTTCTTAGCAACTTCAGATTGAGTAACTAAAAACAAAATGTTCCCAAGTCCTGGGTAGTTAGTCCATTAATTTTGAGACCTCCTACCCTGTGTCAGGAAACCTTAACTAAGTTCAAACTCAATTGTCTCACTATATTCGATTCAATCCTAGACCACCAGACCACATCATACTTGCCTTTGAACTCAAAGCCTCCCATTCCTTTCCCCTTTCCCTTTCTTGCTCAGACATTAAATCAACAGTAGCAAAGTACCATTGTTTCTTCTAAGAATGTGTCATCTGCTGGTTCAATTCACTCCTGCAGCATCTCAGTGTCCACTTTCCTTTTAACACTTCGATGTAGGTGCTATTTCTCCCTATTTGATAGTAAGCTCCACTGAAGGAAAATACTTCAGTACTTTGTACCCCCAGCCTTTAGAACAGTGCTTAGCATATTGGAATCAATGCTTTTTTATTCATTCAAGGTTAAAGCCACCAACACTATGGGTTGGGTCAATGTACATAGTCCCAGGGCAGACAGAAGGAATTCAAGGAACTCGTGCTAGTCTGTTCAATCTCAGCTTTATATTAAGTCTCTACCATTCACAATAGTCACATCCTAGGTTACTTCACCAGCTCCAGCCTTCACAGGTTGTTTAATCATTTCACCATATATTTGTTTCCTCTTATATATGGACTTATCCTATGAGAGGCAGCTGGACATAGTAGTTGCTAGAAATATGACCTAGAATCCAGGAACATCTGTGTTCAAGCCTTCCCTCTGCCACAAACTGGTTGTGTGACCCTGGGCAAGTTTTAAACCTTTCAGCAGCCTAGGAAACTAAGACTCTAACCTATGGTACAGGGGCCAATCTGCATTGGGAGAGAGAGCTTCCTTAACTAGAAGATATCTATACAAATGAAAATGCAAGTCCAACTCTGATCTCCTATCCCATAAAAACCAAGACGAAATAAAGCTTATGCAATTTCTCAGTAGTATAGAGTAGTGTAGATTGGGGGTCAGAAAGGGTATGAGTTCTATTGCTGCCACTTACTTAACTGTGTAACTCTAGCTAAGTGAATTAGCCTCAGTGTCCTCATATTTAAAATGGAGACAACATATTCTCACAAGGCTCCTGGGAGGCTCGAGATGATATAATAGACCCAAAGAAATTGGTAGATTTTAAAGTGCTAAGGAAGGGCAAGGTATGCTTTTTATACAAGCTCACTGATCAGGTCTCTCAAAGGAGCTCAGCTCATCCAGTTCACTCTGGCCTGGCCTTGAAAAGATTTGGAGGCACCATGTTACTGAACAATAAGGAGAGAAAAAAAAAATGTTTGACTGGATATTCTAACATTTATGCAGAACGCTCACTACTTGTATCTCAGAGATAAAGCCTGAAGATTCCTACCTCATGGGGCTTGGAAATAGATATCTTAGAGATGGTCTCATTCAAGGTTTTGATCATTTTTATTTTAAAGTTTTTATTGGTGTCTTTTTTCTGCATGATATTCATTTCTGAACTTATACCCTGCCCCTTCACCTCTCCTAAGGAGAGGCAGAGAGAGAAAGTGACAGAAAGATGGAGACAGACACAGACACAGGTAGAGACCTAGACACAGAGAGACAGAGAGATGGTGGGAGAGACAAAGCAGTTCAGCAAAACTAATCAACATATTAATGGAGTCTAATAGTATAGACAATGTTGCATGCCCACAACCTGCCATCTCTGTAGGGAAGGGAGAGAGGCATAAACTTGACCATTACAATTATTCTGCATTCATCTAATATACATACATATATACATCTATATGTTTGCATATACATACATATTCACATACATACAATATACTACCTCATGCACATATAATATATATATACATATAAATATGTGTATATATGCTCATATATTTCCATTTATACTGTTGTAGTTGGTGTACATGTGGTTTTAGTAATTTTGCTTACACCATTTTCTAACAATTCACATAAATGTTCACGTAATTTTTTTAGATGAGACTCAGGAAGGGGAAGTCATTCTGGTCCTGAGAGCCTGTCAGTAGCAGAGATAGGATTTGAAGTCTCTTCCTCCAAACTTGATTCTTTCCATTAGAAAATCCTATCCCTTTCACTGACTTTGCCACCCGTTTCTGTGGTAGTGCTATTCATTTTATCTCCCATATTCTTAATCTTTGGGTCACTGCTAACTTTTCCCAAGCCTTCACACCTCATACCCCATCAGTCCAAAGTGTACTAAAGTCCAGTTACCATGGCTGCCTTTCTGGAGTATGACAACTCCCTCCTTCCCACCTCTATCCCCTTCTCCTTCCATTCCACACTTTAAACTGCTCCATCAATCATTTCAATTATACATAATCTGTTTGGGTCAAGAGATCATAAATTTCAAGCTGGAAAGGACCTTCAAGATCATCAAGTCCAGGCCCCTCATCTGGGGTTTGGGTTTAGGAAAATGAGGTTGCACTGATTTTCCAAGGGCAGCTAATAATTGGCAAATTGGGGTGGGGGATTCAAACCCCAACCATTTGTTTCCAAATGCAATATCTTTTTTCATCCATTTCCTCCCTTACAGATTGCTTTTGTGCACAAATCTTTGATGGCTATATAATAAAATTCAATATCTTTTACTGAACATTCTAGGTTCTCTATAACAGTCAGCTAGATGGTATAGTGGATAGGATACTGGGGCTGGAGTCAGGAAGACCTGAGTGCAAATCCAGCCTCAGATATGTAGTAGCTGTAAGACCCTAGACAAATCACTTAACTTGTGACTGCTTCATTTTCTTCATCCGTAAAACGGGGGTGATAATAATAGCACCTACCTTCCACAATGGAGTAACATTTGTGAAGTGGTTTGCACACTTCGAGGTGCTATAGAAATGTTAGATATCATCATCATCTTTATCATCAACATCGTCGTCATCATCACCATCTTTATCATCAACATCGTCGTCATCATCACCATCTTTATCATCAACATCGTCGTCATCATCACCATCTTTATCATCAACATCGTCGTCATCATCGTCATCTTTATCATCAGCGTCGTCATCATCGTCACCGTCTTTATCGTCAACGCCGTCATCATCGTCACCATCTTTATCGTCAACGTCGTCATCATCGTCGTCATCTTTATCGTCAACGTCGTCATCATCGTCACCATCTTTATCGTCAACGTCGCCATCATAGTCACCATCTTTATCGTCAAAATCATCATCATCATCATCATCATCTTTCCTCCTGCCCTCCCATTTCCAGGATTCTATTCTATAATGCCCTTCTATGAATTCACTTCTTTACCCCCTCCACATTCCAAACACACTTTGCGCCTTTCAGTCTCTTAGCCCTTTTTCTGCACTGAAATGCCCTCCCATCCCTTCCTCAGTCATCAAATTATTTCTCATATAAAGACCCAACTCAAATGCCACGATCTCCGGAGACGTTTTCTGGATTCTATTTTCTCCTAATTGATAAGCTTGTTTCTTGGAAATTACATGTTACCCTCTCAAGCTCCAAACTATTTTTATAAAGTAAATTTAAAAGCAAAAAAGGTTTTTAACAGAAAACAACTGTAGGAAAGTATCCATGACAGGGACCTTCTGCGATCCTTTTAAATAATCAGAAAGAATTGTTGGGTCTTCTCTGCACGATCTTATACGAATGTTGATTACATCTATGACTCATTTTTTTGTTTGCATAAATGAAAACATTTTCATTTGGGGCTGAATGAGAAAACATCATTTGGAAATTTTAGGCAATAACTGTCCCCATATTTAATTAAAAATAATTCATGATGAGCCCCCTCATTATAATCATGTCCAACAATTTCACCAAAAGAGTCAGAACTGTGACAAGATGAAATGTCTCCCTTCTTTCCTTTCATTAGTTTTAGGTTTATTTTCTCTTGCCTCTGATTTAAAAATATTGCTTTATACACTCATGTTCATAAGCAGAAGAGAGTAATTTTATTGTTTGGGCTAAAGTGAGTTGTTAATGGGAAAAATTCATCATTGAGCCCTGGCAGAAAATGAATAGGAAATGAACAAACCTAACTTTACATTTGTCTCCCCAGAACCTCCCACAGGGCTTGATAAATACAAAAGTGCTTGGTAAGTATTTGTGGAAAGAGTAGTAGTTTTGGAAACATAAGATTGGGTTTAGAATTTTGGTTCCACTGTTTGCTACCCACATGACCCTGGGCATGTCACTTCTCTTCTCCAGAGCTGAGTTCCTTCCTCTGAAAAATGAAGACTTTGGATTAGATTGTCACCAAAGTCCCTTTCAACTCTCAACCTATAAGACTATGTTCCTACGAATTGAATTTTAATGGATTAGTCCTTTTTATTTTGGAATCAAATTATGTAGCCCATAAAAAGGGGCTGTGCAACTTTTCAAAGTCACCAAAATAAATTAAATGTGAGGTATTGGCGTTTTCTATGTCCCCTGATGAGCATTTGAGTAAAATTAGAATTCAAATGGAGCTTCTCAGGAAACTCTAGAAAAAAAGATACTTTTAAAAAGCTATGTTGAGATGTCAAAAAGGACACTGTGTGTTCTAATCAACTGCAAGCCCACAGAGGCTAACACCTGAAGCTAGGATGTAATAGTGCAAAGATCAGATTTCCCAGTATCGAGCATTCTTTCCCGTAAAGATGACAGGCACATACCATTGGTTACTCATTCCATTGTGGTATTCATTTCAATGTAACTTTCTATTTCTATTTCACAAGTCCACTTGAAAAAGCGGTAGCCTGTCCTCTCACAGAAGCTGAATTTAGATTATTCTTAGGCTAGTTTTGTGAAGTTTATGTGAAATTAAGACAGGTAAATGTCTTCTGCATCGTAAATGAAAGAATATGCCTTCAGCCAGCTGAACTCAGAGAGGTTTGAAGATGGAGCAGAATGATACCCTCCAGGGTCTTTTTAGACCAGTCCAAGGTGGGTTTAGATATCTTGAGTTGCTTTCAAGTGCTGTCATTCTAGAACTGTCTGAGTATTTAGTTTACTTTGAAGGATCTGGACATAGGTATGTCAGCAGCATACTTGCTCTACCCAGTTCTAAGAAGCTGGCAATGTGCTGAGTAATCTTTGGTGTTTGACTTTCATCCATGTACTAGTCTACTAAAGGTCAGTACCACATCTTGATGACTGTCTTCTTTGGTTTCCACATCTTTGAAAGGATATTGACATGCCACAGAATATCCATGGAAGGTGAAAAAGTTTTGTTATTCTTGACAAGTCACAACTTCCCTTTGTCCCTATGACTGTAAATTTCAGAGCAGGTAACAATCTTGACTTGTTGAGAAAATGTCCTTGTTGGAAATTCTACCAAAGAAATCACATTCATCCACTTACCCACCCACCCACCCATCCATCCATCGACCCTCTCATCCATCCATCCATCCATTCATCCATTGACCTACTCATTCATCCATCCATCTATCCATTCATCCATCTATCCATCCATCTATGTATCTATCTGTCTGTCTGTCTGTCTGTCTTTCTATCAATTATCTATCATCTTTTTATTTTTCTATTCTATATCTCTTCTTCTATCTATCCTATATCTCTCTTCTCTTCTACCATATCTGTCATCTCTTTCTATCCAATCCATCTGACATCTCTTTCTTTTTATCTATCCTATCATTTCTCTCTCCTACCTAGTGTTTTTCTCTCCAACCTGTTGCCTCTCTTTCTTTCCTTCTATCCTTTTCTATTCATGTGAAAGTATTCATTTCTCCACCTATCTCCTGCAATAGAATTTAATTCCCTTGAGGACAAAGGCAGTTTGGTTTTTATCTTTGTAGCCCCAATATGCAACACAGTGTTTGAAACATGGTAGTGCTTAATATGTCCTTGCTAAATGATTGAACAGAGTGACTTGCACAAAGTCACATGGGTACTGTTTCGAAGAGTAAAGATTTGCACCCAAGTCTTCAGACTCAGACAAGTCCAGGGTTCTTCCACTATACCAGGGCTTATGGAGGAAAATAAACACACTTCATCTCAGATGATCAGGTGTGGTTGTTTAGTCATCTTTCTTATAATAGAAGTACCTAACTCAATGTGATCATGGCTCCAAAGCAGGCAATTCCCCCTGCCCCTTAGAGAAACAAAGCCCTGGCTACATGAGTGCTCAAGACAGCTCCATAGCTGTATGTGTCCCTCAGTCTGACTGCTTTTGCTCCAAGCCCATGACTCACACTGAATTTAAATTAGAACACAAGACCTTCATAAAAAGTTATTTTGCTCATAGTGCCTATATGATATGCCACCGTCTGATGAATTTTGTACAAAGAGTCAAATTCATTTTAAAGTCTTCCAATAAATGTATAGTTGGCTAAAGAGGGAACACCCCTCAAAAATCCAAGTACAGTCTTTTCATTTTTTTCAACAATAGTTTTTAGGAAGGAATGTTGCTCATATCACCAATTTCATGTTGATTTCACGCCATCCATGGTAACTTCCTTAATTCTCCAGGATGTTGGGATCTTTCTGGGCTAGGGTTGTGTATTAAAAAAGAATATTGTATTTGATATCAGAAGAGAGGGCTTAAAATGAACAACTTCATCATGTTTCAGGCATGTGAATTTCCCAGGATCCTGGGGAATCTGAAAAGTTACCTTAGATGCAATAAAATTAATTAATGTGAAATTGATAACACAAGTGCTGTTCCTTCCTTCAAAACTATTGTATAAAATTGAAAGACTAGATTTGAATTGGTGGGGCGGGACATGGACTCTTCAGCAGTCTGTACATGTTTGCTGTAAAATGACAGGGTTGCACTAGATCAGTTTCTCTCCTTTCTTCTGTCATGGATCCTTCCTTTGAGCATCACTATGGTAAAGCTCGGGGACCATTTTTCAGAGTAACATTTTAAATAAAATACATTTTAAGGAAACTAATTATATTTAAATAAAGATGGCACCCCCCCAATCCAATCTTATGCACTCCTTAAAATCTATCCATGGACCCCAGGGGCAAGCCTCCCTGCACAAGATGGTCTCTAGAGTAGTTCCCCTCCCCTACAAAGTCCATGATCTCTTTCTTTGATTTTCCTTTATTCATCCTCTTATTCACAACAGAGCTCTGGAAGTATAGTTATCAAAGTGAGAGAAATAAAAGAAATTTCTGGCATACCCTAACTTTTGAGGCTGTGAGAGAGAAGGAGGAAATATAAATTGAAACCAGCCTGTCAATAAATATTTGTTGAATTGAATTTCTTGTCCTCTTTCCTGTCCCAAAGTAAACACTGCACATCCAAAATCTCATAAAACAAAATAGAAGACAAACTTGAAAAAGATACCCTAGTTTTAAGGGCTGTTATTTATTTTCCTAAGAAAACCAGAGTAGTTTATTGAGTTACTGCTGGTTAGCTCAAAACAACTCAGAAATAAATGTTCATGTAGGTTTTTTTAATTGTACAAAAGAGACAAATCAAAGAAAGAAAGGAAAAATAAAGAGAAAGGAAGAAAGACAAAGAAAGAAGAAAATAAATAGCCTATATCTAGCCATTTGTGTCCATAGGAAGTGATTTCCAAGTATTTCCTAGTTTAACCAAAATAAATGTTTATGAAGGACTTTGCTGACAGCATAATATCTTCATAATCACTATAAATATATTCTCCTTTCATTGTCCTGAAGAGTTCCAGAATGAACTGGGTTCAAACGTACCATGTGTTTGAAATGCGGAAGAAGGAGAGGAGAAAGAGGAAGTGGATCTCTCCATCCTCCTCCTGCTAGAGTCCTTATACTACATTGGTGAGAGAGGGCAAAGTGCATTTAAACTTTATCGATAGACCAAGCACTTCAAAATCAATACAGTGGGTAGCATGCAAAGGACGATAAAAGCTTATCTTTAATATTACATAAGCACTGTGCTCCTGCAGCCTACTGATGGAGAAACAAAAGTTTAAAATCTTTTACCTCGCCTGGGATTTGCAACCTGTCTCCTGATGATTTCTGTAGAAATACTCAGATGGTTGCTGCTTTGCCAATTAATCTTTCATGAAGCTCTTCGAGTTTCAATAAGTCAGAGCAGCCGCCAAACATGGGCAAGTTTTGAGACAACAGGCAGAGGCATGATTAATGTTACTTGCTACCTCTCCTAACATTTACCGTATTCATCAATACGACTTAGTGCCAGGATTTCCAGCAAGCTTAACCTCCTTAAAAGCTTGAAAACCCATCAAAATAATGACTCATAAAATAACTATGTATAGATACATAATATAGATATCCATAACTATGCATTTATGCCTTGCAAAGGGCAGCCATATATACATATATGTGTGTATATAATATACATATTTTTGTGTGTATGGAGGAACAGAGACAGAATCAGAGACAGGAAGGGAGAGACAGACAAAGAAAGAGATAGAAAAAGGAGGAAGAAGGGGAAAGGAAGGGAGAAAAGAAGGAGGAATGTGAGGGTGTTCTGGGCTCAAACATCTCTGGTCAAAAGAGAGGGCCATGTTGGTCCAGTCTCACTACTATAGTTAAGTCCTACTCATGCCCAGAAGGTCCTCAGCTAGGAGACTGGGCTATATGAGAACTTTGGGCAGCCAGGTCTGAATATGTCCACTCCTTTAGCCACAGAAAGCTTCTCTAGAGAGAGAAGAAAGACTCTTCTCAGTGGAAGGTCTCCTGCACTTGAACTTGTATCTGTGAATATGGGGAGCCCTTAACACAGTGGAGCCAAGGCCAACCTCACCTTGCCAATTTCTTCGACCTCTCTAAATGGATACCGTATTTCTTTTCTTGCACTGACCTTGCTGTCTCCTCCTCTCCCTAATGGCCTGAAAGATCTGCTCTCTTCCATAGTTCTCTCCCTATAGCTTTTTCTTTATAATCCCTCCCTAATTCTTCTTTCAGGACCACCATTAGACTTTCAAATCCAAAGCTTCCAGCCCTGATTCCCTTCCTCCCTTGACGTTTTAAATTCTTTCTTCACTTCTAAGAAAGATGAACCTGTTTTCTCTTTTATAAAGAAGAAATTCAGTTCTAAGAAATTTTGAATTCATCATAATCATCTTAAGAAACATTTCACTCAATATCATACACACTCAATTGGGGTATCTTACCCCACAGGAAAGAAGGAGGAAGAAGATAAAAAAGGGGGGATGACAGAAGGGAGGGCAGATGGGGTGGAGGTAATCAAAAGCAAACACTTTCTAAAAGGGACAGGGTCAAGGGAGAAAACTGGATAAAGGGGGATAGGTTAGGAAGGAGCAAAATATAGTCTTTCACAACATGAGTATTGTGGAAGGGTTATACATAATGATACACATGTTGCCTTCTTAGCGGAGTGGGTGGGAAGGGAAGAGGGGAGAGAATTTGGAACTCAAAGTTTTAAAAACAGATGTTCAAAAACAACAACAAAAAAAAAGTTTTTACATGCAACTAGAAAATAAGATACACAGGCAATGGGGCATAGAAATTTATCTTGCCCTACAAGAAAGGAAGGGAAAAAGGGATGGGAGGGGAGTGGGGTGACAGAAGGGAGGGCTGACTGGGGAACGGGGCAACCAGAATATACGCCATCTTGGAGCGGGGGGAGGGTAGAAATGAGGAGAAAATTTGTAATTCAAACTGTTGTGAAAATCAATGTTGAAAACTGAATATATTAAATAAATTAAATTTAAAAAAAAGAAAAGAAACATTTCCCTCCTGTCCAGACTATCAGTGTGCTTCAGGAAAGAAATGTTCTCATCTTGGTTTTGTGCCTGAAATGACCTTCCTGCCTATCTCCTAGTGGGTCCCCTTCCTTCAAGGCAATCCAAATGCCACCTTTTCTGAAAAGTCTTCCTTGATATCCTACCCCAACCCAGGTCAAAGCCAACTCTTCTCATTTTTTCTATAAGATTCTGCTTAATCACATCTTTTGTACTTCTGCCATAATCTCATCAGTTTATAATTAACATACTTGTGGTTCCTTTTTTAGATTCTAAGCTCTTTGTAGGCAGGACCAGTACTATATTTCTCTTTATCCCTACTTAACACAGGGCCTTGATAAAAATAGGCACCTAAAATATCAATAGAAGCTTTGAATCCAGGACAAATCTTTGAATCTTTTTTTCCTTATCTTCAAAATGGATGTAATCCATTACCCTTCTCACAGAGTTGTTGTGAAGAAAACTAAAGTTTCTGGTCCTCAGTTCCCATGTCTATAAATTGAGTACATAAAATGATCATTAAATGTAGTAGATGGAACACTGGATTTAGTTATCATCAGGAAAACTTGCATTCAAATCCTTCCTCTGACCTAAATTGGTTGAGGGACCAGGAGCAAGTCAATCTTCTAAATCCCAGTTTGTAGAGGAATTACAGAATTTCATTTGTAATGAAGTTTCCTCACCAGGAGTTCTCTCTACAAGAGACCAATGAAATCAGTGGCCCAAACAACAATGAAGAAATATGCAAGATAGTGTATTAGGTGCTGGAGATGCTAGCAAAAATTATACAGTCCAGTATTTCAAGGAACTTATGGTCTACTGGGTGAACTAAAGAGTCTTATTAGTTTGGATAAGTGATATTTGCATAGCTTTAAAGTTTGCAAGGTGCTTGAGGTATATTATGTCAATTTAGCCTCACCACAATTCTGGGAGATAAATACTCCAGGTATCACTATGTCCCATTTTACAGATGAAGAAACTGAGGCTTAAGATTAGGTGACTAGGCCATGGCCACACAGCTACTAAATGTCAGAGGCAATATTAGAAGCCTTGACCTAGAAGCTAGGTATGACTGAACCAAATAAAAGATGTCATTCAAGAAATTAATTATCCAAAAAGGAGGTGGGATGATGCTTCAGGAAAAGTAAAATGTAATGGAGGGATGATCCAGCCTTATCCTGGTGCCCCAAATTGTAGAAGATCATGAGTAAGGAGTACTCTGCAGAGGTCTTATTGAATTCCAAGGACAAGAATCACACAGGATGAGATGGCATGGTTGACGGAGAGATGAAATAATCAGGTCTTCAGTGGACCCATGGAAGAATTTTTTAAAAATAAAACCACAAAGCAAGAGCTGGACAGCTCAGCCATCAATGATCACCTTCTCATTTTATAGACGAGGAAGCTGAAGCCAAGGGACATTAAATGAGTTGTCTTGAGTAACAAAGGTAGTAAGTACCAGAGGCAGCCTTAGAGCTCGGGGCTTTTAATCTTCAATTTAAAAAAAAAGAAATAATTTGTCACAGTTGTTAAGAAACTCAATTTTTGGTGGGGGGAAGGGTTCTCATTTCTTAGCTACCTCCATAGTCATTGTTCTTTCCACTACATTATATGGCTTTTTTTTTCTTTTCGCTTGGAGAGATTCCAAAGAACCCAAGTAATGGGACCACTGAATTTCCAGTTCTTTCAATGAGAGTGCTCATTGAAAGAGTGATGTGTCACTGGCCTCTTGCAAGGCACCAGGTTAAGCACCTACTATGTGCTTGGCACTTTACTAAATGACAAGGATACAAAGAAAGGCAAACACATGGTCCTTGCTTTCAAAGAGCTCATATTTTAATGGGAGAGACAACATGTATGCATGGCCCACAAGCATCGAAAAAGGCAAAATCTCTTGCACCAATTTTGCTTTAAAAAGTAACAACAATTGTTAAAAAAAAAACAACTCAAGAGTGAGAGGAAGGAGTTAGGGAAAACTCAGGCTGCTTGTGAACATTTAAAAAGTCTTCCTTACAGTGTGGACAGTGATCCTCCCATCTAGGACCTGCTATCTTTTGGAAACATCTTGGTGTTGAAGCCTAAAATGGTGCACGTTATTACTGATAGGAGGGAATGTGAAGATCCTAGAAGTGCCACTAAAGAAAAGGCATTACCAATGATTTTTCTGCTTCATCCTAAGGACTATGAAGCCTTTCTATTGGTATACTCCCGAAATCTCCTCTATGAAATCTCCTTTTCTTTGCTTCCTTCCTTCCTTCCTTCCCTCCCTCCCTCCTTCATTCCTTCTTTTTCTTTGTTTCTTTTATTTCTTCCTTCCTTCCTTTTTCTGCCTTCCTTTCCTCCTTCCTTTTTTTCTTTATGCCTTATTTCCTTCCATATTTCCTTCCTTTCTTTTTCTTCCTACCTTCTTTTCTTTTTCTCTTTTTCTTCTTTCTTTATCTTTCATTCTCTCAATTTTTTCTCTCTCTTTCATTCTTTCCTTTGTTTTGCTTTCTCATTTATTCACTTGACTTTTACTTCCTTTAAGGGGATTGCTTGGTGCCCTCATAAGCCTGAGTGAATCCTCTAAATCCAACCTATTCATGAAGGTCCCACTTTCAAGTGACTTCCAAAGTGTCTCTTTGTGTCCCCCATTCTTCACTTCCTATCAATAAGATACATTCCTTTTTTGTAAAGTGCTTATTCCATGCAGGCATTACAAGTATTAACACTCAACACTGTTTTACATTCCCAGGCTAAAGACCAAAGATAAGTAGAAGACACTCTTTGTTTTTCTGTTATGCATTCGTGTACTCAAAAGTGAAATGTATTTTATTTAATAATGAAACTGCTGTCAATAATGGTACTCTGCATAATTAATTTGAACCTTGGTGCTCCTAGACTTGCCTGTTAATGCAGCCTACCAAAATTGATAGACAGAAGACTCCATGGCAGGCACATATTCTTAGATTAACACTCCTGAAATCTGTACTGAAAGATACACACACACACACACACACACACACACACACACACACACACACACACCACAGACTTTGCCTAAAATAACCCCATTAATTTATTCTAGTAATTACTTCCCTGCCACTCTTTTAACACCTAAAGATTTAAGTCATACATATTTTATTTTTTAACTTCAATTTTTTAAATGGAACTAAATTCTGACCTAAGTGAGAAACTCTAAATTCTGGGGGTGGAAGGAGTTGAGCCTTCTAACAGTTTATGGATTGGCTATCTTCTACATGTTCTTAACATCCCCAAAGGTTTTAAGGTCTTGGAAAAGACAATAGAGAGTGGGATCATAGAAACAGAGGATCATCTCTTCAGAGCTAGAAGATGCCTTAGAGATTATCTAGTCCAATCTCTTTATTTTAGAGATGAGGAAATTGAGGCCCGGATAAATTAAGTGACTTGCCCAAGTTCATAGAGATTGTATATAACAAAGAAGAGAATCACGATCTTAACCCAGGTCTTTTGACTGCAAATCTAGCACATTTTTCCTTTTCCAACAATGAGACTGTTTAAAAACTAGATTTTTTTGTGCTCCAAGAAAATTCACAGATTGAAAGTTGGACTTGGAATCAGGAAAGACTGACTTCAAATACTACCTCCAACACTTACTAGCTGTGTGACATTAAGCAAATGAATGAACCTCTTTGTGCCTTGTGAAATTAGAGAGTTGGTATAGAAGGCATCTGAAGAGCCTTTCAACTCTAAAACTTGGACACTATGATTCCTACCTCTCCCTGCCTTGCCCCTACGGGGCATATTTAGGCAGAATTCAGGTTATGTTATGTTATAAGCATATAGTATATAGCATACAGAAAATGGCAGGACAGGGAGCCTTGATCCCATGAACTTAGTGCAGAGTAGGAAATGTGC